>NW_007248532.1:0-29312 GCF_000164805.1 Carlito syrichta
TCCCGTTTCGGTGTTGTTACCTTGAATCGCCAGCAGGTGGTGCTATCTCATCTGCTCGCCCCAGGGGGGTGGGGCCGGACAGGAACGAGATGGCTGCCTGCCTCCGAGCAGGCAACAGGATCCCCACGCCAGGCGGACAGGACAGTCTCGGATGCAGGAGCGGTGGCAGCGATCCCAACAGATCTTCCCTGAAGCGGTTTGGTGTGGATCTCCTCCGGCTGGGTTGTGATGAGCTACCCGTGCCAGAGGCCGCGGCGGCAGCGGCGGCGGCGGCGGCGGCGACAGGAGCGCTGGTGGGGGGAGGGGCTGCGGCAGCGGCGGGACAGTGCAATGCAGTAAAACTGTCCAGTCGTTGCGATGTTCCAGCGATAGCGATGGCCGAGCTCTGTCTGAAGAGCAGGCTGCAATGCTGGGGTCCCCAGTCTCCCGGGGCGAGAGTCAGAGACCCACTGCAGATCTCCCTTGCAGAGGGCTTCAGACACCAGGTTGCCCGGTCGCCATCTTCCCGCCGGCTCAAGGAAAACATTTTAATAAGAAAAGCAAATTTAGATCACTCTTAGGCTGTGACTGAGATCACACGTCACATCATTCATGTCACTGAACCTCTAGCAAGGTTCAAGTTTTATGAATGGAAGAAAGAATACACACACAAAGTGTAAGTCAGGGGTCCCCAGCCCCTAGGCCATGACCAGTACCGGTCCATGGCCTGTTAGGAACTGGCCGCACAGCAGGAGGTGAGCAGTCCAGCAGTCAGAAGCAAGGGAAGCTTCATCTGCATTGTATTTACACCCACTCACCATCACATGCAATACTGCTTGAGCTCCACCTCCTGTCAGATTAGTGACAGCATTAGATTCTTTTTTTTAATTTTTTTGAGTTGATTATAGGAGAGTGATTCCTATTGTGAACTACGTAGGCAAGGCATCCATCTAGTTTGCACATTCCTTATGGGAATCTAATGCCTGATGACCTGATGTGGAGCTGAGGCAGTGATGCTAGTGCTGGGGAGTGGCTGCAAAAACAGATTAACATTAGCAGTGAGGTTTGACTGTATTTAACCACCCACCCCACCCCCCAGTTGGTGGAAAAATTGTCCTCCATGAAACTGGTCTCTAATGGTAAAAAGGTTGGGGACTGCTGGTGTAAGTGATAACAAAAAATAGAAACAAAAAAATTATTCCTGAGTGACTACTTCCATGTCAGGCAGTGAGTAAGTGCTTTTATAAGCACCATCCCATCTAGCCCTCACACAAAACTATTGGCAGAGAGAGGATGTTATTACATCTGCCTCCCAGATATGTTGTAGGAATTAAATGAGCCAACAAGTACCAAAATATTTTGGCAAATTGTGATATCAGAGCAATGTAGGCCATTTATGTGACAAAAATTCAATCTCATGTCCAACAATATGCATTTGCTTTTAACATGTTAACTTCCTATTTGAAAACTACTGGCCAATAAACCAGGATGTAAGAGTTTTGAGCAAACATCCTCATTAGTCAAGATTAAACTCTAACTTGTAATCTGTCGTTTCTTTAAATACCAGATTTGTTCAGTGAATTTGGGTTTTATGTTGCATCCTGGGATACCCTAGATGAGTTGGCCGAAAAATTCCTACAAACTGTTTTCTTTAGGGCCCATATCTGAAAAATGATTTTGAAATCCTATTTTCAGCACTATGATAGTCAAAGAAGAAGCTTGCTGCTCAAAGTGTAGCTCAGGGATTAGCAGCAGAGGTATCCCCTTGAGAACTTGTTAGAAATCTGGAATCTTGGGTTCTATCCCAGATATGCTTAATTAGAATATGCATTTTTAACAAAATCCCCAGATGATTTCTATCCACATTAAAGCTTGAGGATCAGTGCTATAGATGACCTAAAAAGGTCACCATTCACTTATAAACCTAGAAATATGAGATAAGATAGCAAAACTATTTTTCAATGTAGAGCTGAGCTCATAATAAAGTATAATATAAATTCATAAAGGTAAAATTACCAGAGGGTAAATAGAGATGAACAATAGATTGTGGGACTGCCTATGCCAGATTCAGTAAACAAAAGGCTTAAGTTGTTACAACACTAAGCAGAAGAGAAGCATGACTGTCAGCCCAGGCAAGGTAAGAAATTTGAACAGAACTCTCACAATAAAGGCATTTAATCAAGTTAAAGATTCATTCCCAATAACACTCTCAGAAATTAGAAATAGAAGACAACTGATGTATAAGAATATCTGTGAAAAACTTACAGTAAGTATATTTGAATGTGAAATATTTGTTCTTAGTATTAATAACAAGACAATTATAAAGAGGTATTCCACATCATTAGTGATCAGAAAATGAAAATCAAGACCATAATGGGATACAGTCTATACTGGCAAAAATGTAAGAGACTGACGACAGGGATGACCATGAAGTGAATGCACAGCATTTCATATACTGTTTGTGAGTGTGTAACCTAGTAGTGTTAATTTGGGAAATTATTTAGCATTACCTCTTAAGGTTGAACTTTTGCATAAATTATGGCCCATTGATTTTACTCAAGGAAAGGCCCAAGAAAAACTCTTATACATGTACAACAGGCAACATGTATAAGACTGCATATATATGTGTGTGTATACAGATATATGCATATATATGTTATTGATATTTTAGCTTTATTTTCAGTGATAGACTTGTGTTTCTTAAATTATGAAAAACAATTAGCTAAGTAACTAACTAAATAAAAGCAGTCATGAATTTATACTGAGATTGTTATAAACAAAGAATTATGACTAATCTAATTCTCTGCACCTGAAGTACAAGAAATACCATTAATTTTTGCAATCAGGCAAGAGAAAGAAATTAAAGGCATTCAAATAGGAAAAGAGGTAGTTATCATCTCCTTGTAGATGACATAATTCTATACCTAGAAAATCGTATAGAATATGTCACAGAACCCTGAGTACTTTTAAAAGACTTCAGTAAAGTCTCAGGATACAAAATTAATGCTCAAAAGTCAGTTGCATTTCTGTACACCAAAACCAAACAGGGTGAGAATTAAATTAAAAAACACAATAACTTTCACAATATCCACACATACAAAAGATACCTCAGTACTCCTCTAACCATAAAGGTGAAATATCTTTACAATAAGCACTACAAAACACTGCTCAAAGAAATCAAAGATGATGCAATCAAATGGAAGAACATTCCATGTTCATGGATTGGAAGAATATATTGTCAAGATGTCCATTCTATCCAAAGCAATCTACAGATTCAACACAATCCTTATCAAACTACCCAGCAACATTTTTCACAGAACTAGAAAAGACAATACTTAAATTCATATGGAAGTGAAAAAGCTCAAATAGCCAAGGCAATCCTCAGCAAAAAGTACAAAGCCAGTGGCATCACACTCTCAGGCTTCAAACATTACTACAAGGCTACAGTAAATACAACAGCATGGTAGTGGAAAAAAGAAATAGACACTTAGGCCAATGACACAGGATAGAGAACCCTAAAACAAAACCACAGAACTACAACCAACTCATCTTTGAGAAAGATGACAAAAACAAGCACTGGGAAAAGAAATCCCTATTAGACAAACGGTGCTGGGAAAACTGGCTAATCATATGCAGAGGAATGAAATTGAACCCCTATCTATCACCATATACAAAAATCAACTCAAAATGTACCAAGGACTTAAACATAAAACCTCAAACTCTAAAGATCTTTGAAGAAAACCTAGGAAACAACCTCCTGGAAATCAGTCCAGAAAATGGCCAAGTCCTTAAAAGCAAATGCAGCGAACACTAAAATTGACAGGCGAGAACTTATCAAACTGAAAATCTTCTGCACAACAAAGAAATCATCAAGAGAGTAAAGAACCAACTCACAAAATGGGAGAAAATATTTGCAAAGTATGCATCTGGCATGGCCTAACATCATAATCTATAAGGAAATCAAACGAACAAACAGGAAAAAACAAATAACCCCATTAAAAAGTGGGCAAAGAAAGGCAGAAGAATGAAATTGGATTCCTACCTATCACCATATAAAAAAACAAACTCAAAATGGATCAAGTACTTAAATTTAAAACTTCAAAATAAAAGAATATTAGAAGAAAATGTAGGGCACACCCTCCTAGACATCAGAATTAATGGTGAAGTCCTCAAAAGCAAATATAACAAAATATAAGATATATGGGATCTTATCAGACTGAAACATTTTTGTACAGCAAAAGAAACCATCAAGAAAGTAAAGAGACTATCCATGGAATGGGAAAAAAAAAAATTGCAAATGATGCATCTGACAAAAGCCTAACATCCAGGATTTACAAGGAACTCAAACAAATTGATGGGAAAAAAACAAAAACCATATTAAAAAGTAAGCATAGGACATGAACAGACACTTCTCAAAGGAAGACTTACAAGCAGACAACAAACATGAAAAAATGCTCAGCATCATCAGTTATCTGAGAGATGCAAATCAGAACTACAATGAGATACTAGCTCACACTGGTCAGGAAGGTTATTATTAAAAAGTCAGAAAACAACTGATGTCAGTAAGGCTATGGAGAAAAGGGAGTAATGGTACATTGTTGGTGGGAAAGGAAGCTAGTTTAACCACTGTGGAAAGAAGTTTGAAGATATCCTAAATAACTAAAAATAGAGTTACCATTTGACCCAGCAATCTCACTTCTGGGAATATACACAAAGGAGCATAAATTGTTCTACCAAAAACACACTCACAGTCATATATTATTTCAGTATTATTCACAATAACAAAAACACAGAACCAACCTAGAAGTTCATTGACGGTGGACATGATAAAGAAAATGTGGTACATACACACTATGAAATACTTGCTAGTCACAAAGAAGAACAAAATCATGTCCTTTGCAGCAACAGGGATGCAGCTAGAGACCATTATTCTAAGTAAATTATCACAGAAACAGAAAACTGATACTGCATGTTCTCATTCATAATTGGGTACTAAACACTGGGCACACATGGGCACAAGGATAGGAAAAATAGACACTGGGCATTGCTGAAGGAAGGAGGGAGATAGATGGGGAATGAGGGATACCAAACCATCCATTGGGTCCATGCTCACCTTGGTGTGGGCTCGTCAGAATCCCACATCTCAACTTCACACTATATACTATGTATCAAATCTCTACTTGTACCCCATGATTCTAAAATAAAAAGAAATTAATTTTTATTAAAAACAAAACAATAAAGGTTAGTGTGTTTGGGTTTCAGGTGGCTACATGTATAACTGAGCAGGAGCTGGCAGCAAAGTCTTTTGTCAATAGCTGATCTGAAAGGCCATAATCTAGAAAATAAAGTTATCTCAAGTCTAAAAGATGAGTTGAGGTGTTATCAAGGGGTATTCAGTCTTAAAAATGCAGTCATACTTTTTATAAGTAAGTTATAGCACTTTGTCTTCACAATGCTGTTTGATACCTAACCTAGTAAGTTTGTAATGATTATATGCATGCATAAATATGTATTCTAAAATAAAAAAAGCAACTAAAGTGTGACAATATTTTAGTTTCTTCAGCAAAAAGGGAAGACAGAAGAAGATTGAAAAAAGAAATAATGGATTTTCTATATAACTGCTAATTATTTTAAATAAACAATACTGGTTCCTCATGTTAAACACATTGGATTGATCACAATTCTTTACCGTAACTCCCTACTCAACTGCAACAAAAGGCAATACTAAGAATTTTTAAAAGTATAAACTTGAAGGATAAAGGGAAAAAAGGCGTAGGAATAACATTTTGGGGGCAGAAATGTAGATGGGTTAATGGGAAATGATTTAGCAAAAAGAGAAAACCCTGCACAACCAGGCAGTGGAAAAACCCAAGAGCAACCTGGTATGTATGTTTCCAAATATGAAAAATTCCCAGGTATTATAAATACCAGGTACTTCTGACAATGAGGCAGAAGACAGGGTTAAACACAGGAATATCAGATGAATGGCCATACATGAAGGAGTTAGGACACTATAAACCATTTAGCCTCCCATTCTCTCATACACCTAAAGAGCTGCCTAGAAGGTTAGAGTAGGGTGACAGAAAACTCCAGATGTAATGTCTCCAAGAAAAACATTCAATTGAGAGATTTCTTGATGTTTTTGAAAGTATTGAGAGATTTATATCTCTGTTGAGAATATGGGTATATATTAGTGGTAGATACTCAGAAAACTATAACAAGACAGTTAACTTTGGAGGAAGAAACAAGTACAAGTCCTATAAAAAAGAAAATATAATCACAATACATTACCTCATTTGGCTTTGAATAATGTTTGTATTACTCTAGTAAATTAACCACTTAATATTGCTCTAACAAATATATAATTATATTGGCTAGATGGAATGAGAAAAATAACGTATAGTGATTATGGTGGTGGTGGTGGTGTGTGTGTGTGTGTGTGTGTGTGTGTGTGTGTGTGTGTGTGAGAGAGAGAGAGAGAGAGAGAGAGAGAGAGAGAGAGAGAGAGAGAGAGCCCTTCTTCTTTTCCATAGTAGCAAAAGCCAATAAAGACCATTTAGAATTTTTTTTTAAAAATCAGTAATAGTATAAGCACATTTCCCACTAAATTATAGATGCAGCATTCCCAAAAAACAACTGAAACAACAGGGGAAAGTGGTCACATCGAGGGAAGATAAATTAGTATGAGAAGGAGTATTTCAAGAGGATGCTGTATTTTTATTAAAAAGCCTTGTACAACTGTCTTTTTTCAAACATGTGATTTTGATATATTTTTAAAGTTGACCAAGCCATGAATCTCTTCATAACAGAAGGAAATATTTGTAGCCTAGGAATAGATGTATATCAATGCATTTCCAGAATAAATATAAAAAATAAAATTTTTCATGTGGGAATTTTTATAACAAGTGGTTTAGATAAATGGGTAGATATACATGAACTTAACTTTGAAAACCCAGTGCTATATACAACTTAGTTGTATTAAATACCCTTGTATAACCTCATTGAGGGATGTAAAAAAGTGATATTAAAATATATCTGCACATAAAATTTAAAGAGATAATAGTTTCATGCTACATTTATAATTTATTATTATTTATTATTTGTTTTAGAAACAGGGTCTCATTCTGTCACCCAGACTGGAGTGCAGTCACTCCATCATAGCTTCCTGTAACCTCCGACCTCAAGCAATCCTCCTGCTTCAGCCTCCTGAGTAGCTGGGACTATAGGTGCGAGCCATCATGCCTGGCTATTTTTTAAACAATTGTAGAGATGGGGTCTATGTTGCCTGGGCTGTTCTCGAACTCCTGGCCTCGAGCGATCCTCATGCCTCAGCCTCTCAAAGTGCTGGGATTACAGGTGTGAGTCATAGTATCAGGCCAGTTTAATGGTTTAGTATTGATAGTGAAGATAATTTTAATACTAATATAATATTTGTGGAGTATTTACTGATTGTTCTGTAACTTGGTATAGACTATCAGACTTTCTCACAAAACCTTATGAAATAGGGAATATTATTTCCCTCTTAGAGACTTCCCGTGAAACTCAGAAGGGTCAACATATGTGGAAATATTTTTGCACAGCATAAAATTACATATGAAAAGATGAGGTTTATCATCATATTTCACTTCATGTCTAACACAGTAGATGAAATGGTAGAGTCCTACTTAAAATAGACCAACCTATTAATTCTCCTCACTAGTTAGGTCTAACATTCCAGTATTAAATAATGTTCTTTATCCCCAGAGATCTCTACTAAATTTGAAATTCTTTGGTCACATAATCACTCTGGTTGAATTAGCAGCATAGTACCTTTAAACTGATTATTTGAGGATCCAGTTCCTAGGGCAGAAAAGGAGAGGGGAATACTTAAAAGAAAGAGGTAGTCACTGAAGGCAAAGAAGCACACAGTCACTAAGAGTGGCTCAAGGGTAGCTATCTGCCTTTCCGTGTCAACTAATTATATTACTGATTGTAGCAATATAGTGTCTTTTTTTGTGTG
This sequence comes from Carlito syrichta, assembly GCF_000164805.1. Classification (NCBI taxonomy): domain Eukaryota; kingdom Metazoa; phylum Chordata; class Mammalia; order Primates; family Tarsiidae; genus Carlito; species Carlito syrichta. The sequence continues at coordinate 7,979 of NW_007248532.1, forward strand.
TTGGAGTCTCAGTCATCCAGACTGGAGTGCAGTGGCCGCTCCCGGCCACGGCAGCCTCCACCTGCTGGGCTCTGGTGATCCTCCCGCCTCAGCCTTCCAAGTAGCTGGAACTACAGGTGCACGCTACCATGCCCGGCTAATTTTTGATTTATTGTAGAGATGAGGTCTCGCCAAATTGCCCAGGCGGGTCTCGAACCTGCGGGCTCAGGCAATCCACTCACCTCAGTCTCCCAAAGCGTGGGATTACAGGCTGAGCCACCCAGCCCAGCTGCAATATAGTCTTTATTATGGTTTTAACATGTTAGACATTAAACATAGATGATGTGATTATCTAGAAAATTTAAGAACAGGCATTCTATGGGAATCAATGAGACAGTTCACTAAGATAGGCTGACAGAAACAAAATATACAAAAATAAACTTCACAAGTAATCATTAGTGATGAAAGACAATGGTAAGTGAATACATTCAAAATAGGAAAAAAAAATTGAAAAATACCCAGAAATCATCTTATGAAAATTTTTCTTGACTGTGCATTCTTGGAAAAGCAATGTTTATATCTTGAGAGATATATAGAAATATCAAATGTAAACATATACCAATGACACTCAAATAGGATAAAGATAGACATTTTGGCAAAGACAAGGAAATTACATTTAAAATCCAAATTTAACATCTTGGCGGAAATTGAGAATTTAATTTGAATGTTTATATAAAAGAATTAATTGTTTTGGATCCTTAAACAATTCTTTGAAATGAATGGTAAAGAATATTCACCACGTAGCAAATGAAATTAGAAAGTTACACATTTAAAAGCAATGTAGATTTGGCTCAAATATTGACAAAGACCTTTTTATGTTGGACAACTCCTATGTGCAAAGAAATACTTTGCATTTTTACTTAGATGCAGTATACCCACATGCATTTCATATGAATAGAAAGCTCAAATTTTAAATATAAAACCTTTAAATTCTGGAAGATTTGTGCTATACAGTTATGTGAGAAAGACCAATTTTAGAAACCCTATACATCATGATATCATTTTTTTTTGCATTGTAAGCATTCCTTATCTGCAACACAGAGGTCAGTATGCATTTATTCAAGCAGAAACATTATGCAGAAAGAGATATAACTCAGTGATGGCATTCTCAGCGTTGCTAAGGCAGAAATGATTAAAAATGAAGGGATTGTTGAACAAAAATATTTGATCATAAGAACTGGTACAATAATGATTAAAATCAAATATCCATACAAAAGCTTCCTTTAATGGTATAAGAAACCATGTATATATTATATATATATATATATTATTATATATATATATTAAAAGGTAAAGTTTAATGCAATTGAAATATACTTTGCAAACTTAAAGTACTTTCTTAAAATTCCTATTCATTTTGATAATTCAAGAGCTCTGTGGATTCTGCAATTCCTTTTGTAATTAGTGTCTTTGTTTTTTTTTTAAATTTTATTTTAAAGATGTGGGGTACAATTCAGGATTAGGTATACAAGCGTATATACAGGTCAAGTCTGGGCCTCCCTTTGGACCCACTTTGCTTGGTTTGAGATCAGGTACCCTTATTAATATTATGTGCTCTCCCCTCCCCTGGCAGTTTCCAGTTACTACCAATCCCTTTCTTATAGTATTATGGTAAATGTTCACGGTCCACTTATGAGTGAGAATACATGGTACTCAGTACTTTGTTTCTGTGATAGATCACTGAGTATTATAGAAAATCAATCCAAGTTGCAAAGTCCATAGCGTTGTTCTTTATGGCTGTGTAATATTCCATTGTATTACCACACTTTTTAAATCCGGTCCAGTTTCCACGGGCAGCACAGTTGGTTCCATGTTTTTGTGATTATAAATAGTACTGCAAAAAACATGAATGTGCAGGTGTCTTTTTTGTAGAGTGATTTAAGTTCCTCCAGGCATATTCCCAGAAGAGGAATTACTGGATCACATGGAAGGTCAATTTCTACTATTTTTAGGAATCACCACACTGTTTTCCATAGGGTTTAAACTAGTTTGCATAATATAACATATTATAATTTTATAGTATATATTATGATATAGTATAATATATGTAGTATATTATAAATTTATAGTATATAATAACATATATATTTTTTTTTTCTTGAATCAGGGTCACACTCTCTCATTCAGGCTGAAGGGGAGTGGCATACTCATGGTTACTGCAGCATCCACCTGCTGGACTCAGGCAATGTTTCCACCTCAGCCTTCCAAGTAACTGGAACTACAGGTGCATGCCACCATGCCTGGCTATTTTTTTTTTAAATTTATCGTAGAGATGTCTCGCCAAGTTGCTCAGGCTGGTCTAGAACCCCTGGGCTCAGGCAGTCCACTCACCTCCACTTCCCAAAGTGCTGGAATTTTTTTTTTTATTATAAAGATGTGGAGTACAATTCAGGTTGATTATGCAAGTACCCTTGTTGATGAGGTGTGCCCCTCCATCCCCTAGCAGTTTTCCTCAACTGCCAATCCCAAATCCCTCCCCTGACAGTTTCCCACTACTGACAATCCCTTTCTTATAGTATTATAATTGTTCAAGGTCTGCTTACGAGTGAGAACATAAGCAGAACTCTGTTTCTGTGATAGATCACTGAATATGGTAGACTACAAATCCATCCAAGTTGCTACGAAGTGCATATGTTTGTCCTTCTTTATGGCTGCATAATATTCCATTGTCTATATGTACCACATTTTTTTTATCCATTCCAGTTTCGATGGGCAACACGGTTGGTTCCATGTTTTTGCTATTGTGAATAGAGCTGCAACAAACATACGTGTGCAGGTATCTTCTTTGTAGAATGATTTGAGTTCTTCTGGGTGTATTCCCAAGAGGGGAATTGCTGGGTCATATTGAAGGTCAATTTCTTGATCTTTTAGAAATCACCACACTGTCTTCCAAAGAGGTTACACTAGTTTGCATTTCCACCAGCAGTGTAGAAGTGTTCCTTTTTCTCCGCATCCTCACTAGCATCTGTTGTTGTTTGTCTTATTAATTATGGTCATTCTTACTGGGGTTAGGTAGTATCTCAATGTGGTTTTGATTTGCATTTCTCTGATGATGAATGAGGTCGAGCACTCTTTGATATGTCTGTTGACTGCCCATATATCTTCTTTTGAGAAGTGTCTATTTATGTCTTTTGCCCATTTTTTAGTGGGGCTGTTTGTTTTTTTCCTTTCAGTGCTTTTGAGTTCCTTGTAGATCCTAGACGTTCGGCCTTTGTCAGATATACAGTTGGCAAGTATTTTTTCCCATTCTGTGGGCTGTCTCCCTGCTCTCCAAATGCTGGGATTACAGGCAAGAGCCACCACACCCAGCAGAAAACATTAATATTTTTATGCCATTAAGGTCAAATAAAGCAACATCTGCAAAACACTTTTATAACCTGAAAAGAGACAAAAGGCATAATAGATGGAAAGTTTCATTTTTCTTTTGTAATTCAATGCTATGAATTAACTTGTGTCTTTATTTTTAAATCTCAGTTCTCTAAAAATAAAGATATAATTCACTTCAAAATAGGTAAAATATCATCTGGAAAATGATGACAAAGACATAACAGAACAGTAAGATGAAGTAACAGAAATCAGTTTATACAAATTAATATAACCAACAAATGGGATATAGTTGAAATATATTGAACATATCACCCAACAACAATAGAATAAGTATATTTTTTCAGGTATTCATGGAACTTACACTAAGATGGACAATGTTTGGATACATAAAACAAAACTCAACACTTTTAAAAATGGAAATTATACATAACATGTTCTCTAATCATAGTAAAATGAAACTAGAAACCTCTAACAAAAAGAAAATAAGAAAATAATCCTAAATATGTAGAAATTAAATAACACATTACTAAACAATCCATGGATCAAAGGGGAAGTTTCAAGGGAAGAATTTTTTAAAAATACATAGAATTGAATAAAAATGAAAATAAAATACATCAAAACATTTGAGATACAGGAAAATCAGTGCTGAGAGGGAAATTTGTAGCACTGAATGCATACATTAAAAAAGAGATAGCCGCGCGTGGTAGCCCTCGCCTGTAGTTCCAGCTACTTGGAAGGCTGAGGCGGAAGGATTGCCGGAGCCCAGCAGGTTGAGGTTGCAGTGGCTGGTAGTGGCCACTGCACTCCAGTCTGGGTGACAGAGTGAGACTCCAACTCAAAAAAAAAAAACAAAAAAACAGGAAAGACCTCAGATGTACAAAATCTAAGTTCCTACCTCAAGAATCAGTTAAAAAACATAACAAAACAAATCTCATATCAAGAAGGAAGAAATAATAAAGATAGGAATATAAACTAAGGAAATTTAAAATATGAAAACAATAGAGAATTAATGAAAGAAAAGACTGGTTTTATAAAAAATTGATTCAATTGACAAACTTTTAGCAAGATTCACAAAATTAAAAAGAGAGAAGACACAACTCACTAATATCAGGAATAAAACAAGGGACATCACTACAGATACCACAAACCAATAACAAAATAATAAAATAATACTATAAATAAATTTATACTCACAAATTTGATAACTTAGTAAAATGGATCAAATCATCAAAAAGCACAAACTACCAAAATTTAACCAAGATTAAATACATAATCTAAATAAATTTATAACCATTAGAACATTGAATTTGTAACTAAAAGGATTCTTAAAAAGAACTCTCCAAGCCCAGATAGTTTCACTAAAAATTTCTACCAAACATTGATGAGGAATTAATACCATTTTACATATCTTTCAAACAAGAGAAGTTGAAACATTTCCCAACTCATTCTATGAGCCTAGTACCCTATTATCAAAAGCATAGAAAGAGAGCACAAAAAACCCTACAACCAATATCTCTCATAAACTCATACAAGAATCCATAACAAAATATTAGCAAAAATAATACAAATATTTTAAACATTTTACATCATGAGCAAGTAGGTTTTGTTCATGTCTATGCAAGGCTGGACCAATGTTAGAAAATCAATCATTGTAGTCTACCATATTAATAATATAATTGATATTGATGATAAAGTGATATAATTGATATATGATCATATATATAGATGCAAAAAATTACTTGACAATATCCAATAATTATTCATGATAAAGTTCTCAGAAAACTAAAAATAGAGGGAAACTTTCTCAACCTGATAAAGTCCAGCTACAAAAAATTGCAGGTAACATAATACTTAATGGTAACAAACTGACTGTTCTCTGTTTAGTAACAAGAACAAAGAAAGGATGTCCACTCTCACTGCTGTTATTCTATGTAGTACTAGATGTTCCAGCCAGAACAATAATGCAAGGAAAAAAAAAAGACACAAAATTGGAAAGGAAGTTATAAAACTGCCCCTATTTGTAGATGGCATGATTGTCTATGTAGAAACTTTTAAGGAATCTACATAGAAAGAACTTCTTGAACTAATAAGTGAGGTCAGCATTGTTACACGATACAAGATAAATATGCAAAATCAACTGCATTTCTAAATACTAGCAATAAAAAGAAACTAAAATTAAAATACAATACTATTTGCAATTGCTATAAGGAGAATGAAATACATAGGTATACATTTAGCAAAACATATACGGGATCGGTATCTTGAAAATAATAAAACACTAAAGAAAGACTAAATACATGAAGATACAAATCATGTTAATAGATTGAAAGATACCACACAATGTCAATTATACAAACCTACTGGTTTAAGAAAACTTCTATCAAAACCCTAGCAAAACTTCATGTATATGCATATATGATTATTTAAAACATTAAATCCATAATCAGTAAAACACCTTAGCTTTTTTTTTTAAAGAATAAAGTGGGCGGAATCACTTTATCTAATATTAAGTCTTATTATATAGCTAGTATAAATACAACATGGTGGTATTTCTAAAAGGATAGACACAGATCAATAGAACAGAATAGAGAACATAGAAATAGACAAAAAGAAAGCAAAAAACCTCAACTGATATTTTGACAAAAGTGTAAAAGCAATTCCATGGGGGGAATGATAGCCTTTTCAACAAATGTTGTTGGAGAAATTCAGCATCCATATGAAAAAAATGGACCTCAACTTAAACCTCCCTTCTTATACAAAAATTAACTCAAAATCTATCTCATACTTATGTGCAAAATGAAAAAGATTAAGAGAAAAAAATAAGAGCAAAATTTGGGGATCCAGGGCTAGGCAAAAAGCTCTTAGACTGAACGTCAAAAACAATATCCACAAAAAAAAATTGCTAAAATTGTCTGATTTAGCAATTTTCAGAGTTCTTTTGTTCTCTGAAAGACTCTATGAAGAGGGCAAAAGAGAAGCTACACTCTGGAAGAAAATATTTACAAACCACATATTGAAGAAAGGACCAGAATGCATAAAGAAATATCTAAATTCACCGGTATAAAATAAACAATCTAATTGTAAAATGGGCAAAGAACATAAATGGACAAGTCACTGAAGAGGATATACAGATTTTAAAAACACACATGAAAATATGTTCAAGATGATAAGCCTTCAGGGGAAATATAAGTTAAAATCACAGAGTTATCATTACAATCCTATTGGAATGGCTGATATTAAAAAATGCCATAACAAGAAATGCTGACAAGGATATAAAGAAACATTCACTCATACATTGATTGGCTGGTGGGTTTGTAAAAGGGTATAGCAAAAGATAATGGTAGTTTCTTATGCAACCAAACATAAACTCACCATATGACCCAACAATTGCATCCTGAGGTTTTTATCACAGGAAATTGAAAGCTATGATCACACATAAAAACCTGGACATAAATGTACATAGTAGTATTTGCAATAGCTGGAAATAACCCAAAAGTCCTTCAGTGGGTGAATGGATAAACAAGATTTGGTACTTTCATACCATGGAATACTACTCAGCAATAAAAAGGAATGACCTTAAATGCAAAAATCAACTAAAGACTTAAAGGTAGGACGTGAGACTGTAAAACTACTAGAAGAAAACATAAGGAAAGAACTTCTTGACATTGATCTGGGCAATATATTTTAAAAAAAAATATGAGCCCAAAAGCACAGGCAACAAAAGTGAAAATGGACAAATGGAATTATATCAAACTTAAAAGCTTCTGCATAGAAACAATCAGTAGAGTGAACAGACAACCTACAGAATGGGAAAAAAATATTTGCAAACCATACATCTGATAAGGGGTTAATCTCCAAAATATATAAGACACTTACACTACTCGGAAAGAAAACAAATAATCTGATTAAAAATCAGCAAAGGAGTTGAATACACATTTCTCAAAAGAAAACATACACTTGGCCAATAGGTATATAGAAAAATGCTCAACATCACTAATCATCAGAGAAATACAATTCAAAACCACAATGAGATATCATCTCATACCTGTTAGAATGGCTAAAGTACAAAAGATGAAAGATAATAAGTGGAGGCAAGTATGCGAAAAAAAGAGAAACCTTGTACACTATTGGTGGGATTGTAAATTAGTGAGCCATTATGGAAAACAGTGTGGCAATTTCTCAAAAAAAAAAAAAAAAAATAGAACTACCATATGATCCAGCAATCTCACTTCTGGGTACATATCCAAACGAAATGAATTCAGTATGTTGAAGAGATATCTGCACCCCCACGTTTATTGCAACAGTTCTTTAACTAAGGGCCCACAAACATGGGCTGTCATTTGTACCATGAAGAAGGCAGCCCAGGTCATTATTGAGAGTATTATACCTGTCTTGGCAGTGACATGCTCAAGGAGATCGCCATTATTCCCAGGAAGTACCTCTGTAACAAGACAGCAGGCTACATCAGGCATCTGATGAAAAGGATTCAAAGGCCTGGTGAGAGGTATTTCCATCAATCTGCTGGGGAATGAGAAAGGAGAGAGAGTTGTGTTCCTGAAGTCTCAGCCCTGGATAAAGAGGTTATTGAAATAGATTCTAACATTAAGAAAATGCTGGAATTTTTAGACGTTGGTAGTCTGTCCAACCTGCAAGTTACACAGCCTACAGTTGGAATGAATTTTAAAACATCACTTGAAGCTGTTTGAATCTTTCTGCTATGTTGTAATATTTTCAGTAAACTTGGGACAACACTATATTCATTGTGCCATTATTCACAATAGCCAAGATGTGGAATCAACATAAGTGTTCCTCAAGAGATGAATAAATAAAGAAAATGTGGCATAAACACAAAATTGAATACAATTTGGCCTTTACAAAGGAAATTCTGTTTTTTGCCTCAACATGGATGAACCTGGAGGACATTATGTTAAACAAAATCATTCAGGCACAGAAGAACAAACACCATATGATCTGAATTACATGTGTAGTCTTAAAAAGTTGAAGTCACAGAAGTAGAGGGTAGAATGGAAGTTACCAGGGGCTGGCTGGGCTGAGGGAAGGAGAGATATTGGTTAAGGGATACAAAATTTCATTTAGACAGGAAGAATGAGCTCAAGAGATCTGTTATACAGCATGGTGACCCTAGCGAATAACAATGTATTGTATTTCTGAAAATCAATGAGTAGATTTTAAGTGTACTCAGCACAAAAAATATGTGAAATTATGCAAATGTCATTTAGCTTGATTTATCCATTCCACAATGTATATATATTTCAAAACATCACACTGTGTAAAGTAAATATATATATGTGTATTTTTTATTAACATAAGTTTTTTAAAAATAAATAAACTATTGATACACTTCACAGTTTGGATGGATACCAAGGAAATAATGATCTGTGAACAAGCCAATGTAAAAAAGTTATATACAATATGATTCTATTTAGATAAAATTCTTGAAATGGCAAAATTATAAAGATGGCAAATAGATTATTGGTTTTCTGGGGTTAGGAAAGGGGTGATGGAAGGGAGGTGGCTATGACTATAAAAGCATATAGGGTCCTTGTGATGAGAGAACAGATCTGTATCCTGACTGTGGTGATGGTCACATGCTTTTACACATGTGATAAAATTGCATAGAATTAAGTACATACAGAAAATAAATTTACAATAAAAATCATGTAAATCAAAAATAATACATTTCTTATGTATTAATAATAAACAGTCAGAAAATTAAATTTATACTTTAAAGCTATAAGACACTATATTTGAAAAGATTTTAAGCTAATATAAACATGGATGTCCATTATTTTGAAAAATGTTATGAAACAGAATTGACTAGGTTGTTAGCAGTGGTTAAGGAAAGGCTATAGAATGAAGCTATTAAGGGCTACACTCATTAATGTCTTTTATTTTATATCTTAGCATTCATCAACTACTTAGGCTGAAATGAGACATTGTTAATTTATCATTAAAATAATCAAGAAAACACTTATTTTTAAGGAAAGGGACTTCAGATATTCAGTGTGTGATCACTAAACAATTCACATAATCTCTCCAAGCCTCTTTTTAACCATTCAAATAAAACTCATGACTACTACTAATAATAATGACTATACTTTTTATGTTTATGAAACACCTCTCAGTTAGAGTTCTAAGTACTTCTAAGTGAACTATCTCATTTAATATTAACAGACCTAAGACGTCGACATTAGTGTTATTCCTGCTTCACTTGGCGTTTTGAAAGAGACAACATGTATAAAAACATATTTTTAAATTGAAAGTCATCATAGTAACATGTGGTTACCTTTTTGCAATATTTTATTGCTTTTCCAACAGAACACAATTTTAGCTAAAACGATGCTTTCCTATTATGATCTATACTCTTACCTAGCAGAATATGAGTTTGACTAGCCCTTCTAATTCATCTACTTTAATTTCTGTTGTTAAATTGTTATTCTTATACTAAAAGGCCTCTAGTAAGTTTGGGGTTCAAAAGGTAACATAGCATCCCTGCAGAGGCTGGCAGCAAAATCCATTCAAATGGTGAACCTGAAGACTCAGATTCCAGAGCTGAAACAAAATAGAAAGAGGGAGTAGGGAATGGAGCAAAGAGCCAAAAGCAATAGGTAGTCTCATTCGGTCTGTATGCTTTGTGTAGCACACACTGATTATGATGATGAGGATATATAATGGGTCCTGGCTTTATTCTACCATGCAATAACTCTATCATTGCTTTTATTAACCCAGATAATTCAATAAAAATTACTGCTAAAAGATGATAATTAGTAGACAGACAAAAGAAAGTCCTATCATATAATAGCTTGTTTAAAGATGAATAATTGATTTTATAAAGCAAGTGACATATGCCAGTGACTCATACTTTTATGTTTATCATTCCCAAATTAAAATTATATTTAAAATAAAAGAGATTATGAGCAAGTATAGCCAGGAAAATTCTGGAAATTAAGATGATGAGGGAATTACCAAACAACAGCAACAACAACAACAAAAGACAAAAATGGCATCTGTGTTCTGAATATTCAACAAACAGAAAAAATATATATACAATACCTTGAAATAAACTGTACAAGAATTAAAACAGTCTTACAAGCCGGGCTCGGTGGCTCAGCCTGTAATCCCTCACTTTGGGAGGTTGAGGTGAGTGGATTGCCTGAGCCTTCGGGTTCGAGACCCGCCTGGGCAACTTGGAGAGACCTCATCGCTACAATAAATCAAAAATCAGCCAGGCGTGGTAGCGGGCACTCGGAAGGCTGAGGCGGAAGGATCACTGGAGCCCAGTGGGTCGAGGCTGTGGTGGCCAGGAGCAGCCACTGCACTCCAGTCTGGGAGACAGAGTCAAACTCCAACTCAAAAAAAGAAAAAAAATCCCATTTTAGATTTGGAATGTTCACTTTGCATCTCCAGCACCTCAGATAAAATAAGCTAAAATTTTCATTTAAAAAACCCTTTCTTTCTTACAGTCAGGGACTAAAAATACTTTATCATATGTACCTGATTAAGCTGTAGGTATTTAATAATGGAAAGTGGTAGGGAAGCATGTTGTTACTGCTGTTAGCACTGCTTAAGACAGAGGGGAGAATGGATCCAATGTGGAGTGAATCATGCCAGTTTACTTCATCTGAATTTGATATATTTCACTTCAATGAGTTGGCATCATTTCCAACAAAACTAAATTAGTAAACAAAAAATAATCTTAAGAAATAAAAGCAAATGCTGTGTAGCCCTAAGCAAGTCACTTAGTATAACCAATTATTAATTTTCTCTGTTTATATAAAGGATACAATGCCTTCACTGGGCATTGTTAATAACAATAATGAAAATACCAAAAAAATTATAAAGGTAAACATTTACCAAATGCTAATGTGCTTTTCAGAAATGGTACGAAGCATGAATTATCCTGAAATCTCCAAAGAAATCCGGAAACCGTGCTGTTACTTCAGAGAGTGTTAGGTGAAAAAAAGATATGAAAAGCATTTTGTCAATTGAAAAGCCACATAGGAACATACTTGTTTAGATAAATACAACATGATTTCATGTCTGATAAATCCATTTGTATAAATTAAATTAATTTCTTTCTGAACCTTGTTACCCAATCATCAGATATACATTCTTTGAATAATTTGTTTTAATAATAAAAATAACACCCTTTTTAAAAATAATTGTCATTATTCATACCCAAACATTTCCAGTGAATTTGTTTCAGGTTTCTGCTGGGACAGCTTTGACTGAACTTAGAATAAAATCAACAGAAAGGCCTACACAGGTCACAGAGCAGAGGAAAATAAGCTATGTCTAAAAGGCCAGCCTGGATAGGGCTAGACTAAAGAAAAGCAACCAATGCAGGATACTGTTGAACTTAATTAGTTTTGTAATATCAATAAAGTATTTTTATGACAATTTCAAAAATGTGGAATGATTTTAATATTGCGATGCTCCAAAAACACAGACTATATAATTAGTCACTTGGAAACTCCTGGAGAAGAAAAATGAATGATGAAAACTGATAATATTGTTTAAAAAAAAGGTAAGTAGAAGGAAAAAACAAATCTACCACAAAATAATAGATTGCCTACACACTAGTAATACTCAGAAAAGACAACACAAAGTTACCTATGAACAGAAAGGAAAAAAGTGTAATATACTAAGGAATGACTTTTTTGTATCTATATAAGAAAAATACAAACTCCTTCAAGAGGCAAATCACAAGCTTCATACACTATAAACATATTAATGGTCCTGGACAAGAAGAATCAATATTGTAAAGATGCTAGCATTTTAAAATTTATTGAAGTTATAACATAATTAAAATGCCACATTTTGTAACAAACCAGATTCATGTTAAAGTTCATTTACCAGAATAAATAAGTAAAAGTAGCTAAGGAGCATAAATATTTTTGTAAAAGGTATAATGTGAGAAGTGGGGAGGGTTATAATCAGCATGTTTAATTACACAGTGTAAATGAAAGGATACAGCTAAATCATTTAAACAATAGCTATTAGTTCAATAACTGGAAGAATGATCTACAGGACAAACTTAATGGAAAAAAATCCTACTGAGCAAATTGGGAAATTATAAACTAAAGGGAGATATTTACATTACACCTACCCATAGCACATATTTTATGGTGTATCAATGACAAAGCTTTAAAATGTGGTGATAGTAAAATGCGTTTTTTTGACATTCCTTACTGTGAAAGAGAAACACAGTTTGCAGAAGAGTGTATATAAGACTTTCCAGTTTTTCCCATAATAACAATCAACATATCTAAATGTATGCATGAGTATATTATTAAGTAAAAGGACAGTTATGAGGCTATAGTTTTATCAAGGGGGAAAGTTATGGGAGCAAAGGGTGTGTAGGTGGATCACTTAACTTCACATAATTCTCCATCCACAATAAACAGCTTTGTAAAACAATAATTACAAACACAAACAGAATTAATATCTCAAATATTGTTGGCTGAATGGAATATTCTTTGGAAAGTTTTTCAAGTTAACATTCACTTTAGAGTACTATCAATGAAGAACACAAGTTTAACCAAAGAATTTAAAAATAATCAACAAGGCCGGGCTCCGTGTCTCAGTCTGTAATCCCAGCACTTTGGGAGGCAGAGGCAAGTTGATTGTCTGGACCTGTGGGTTTGAAGCCAGCCTGGGTAGCTTGATGAGACCTCATCTCTACAATAAAATAAAAAATAGCCGGGTGTGGTAGCTACCCCGTCTGTAGTTCCCGCTACTTGGAGGGCTGAGGTGGAAGTATCCCTGGAGCCAAGCAGGTCGACACTGGGGTGGCTGTGATTGTGCCACTGCACTCCAGCCTGGGCAATGGAGTGACATTCCGATTAAAAAAAAAAAAAATTCAACATAGTGAGAGGGCTTCACTCTCCAGTACTGTTTAGAAAAAATAATTTGTAGAATGGTGTACATAGCATGTTCAAGTATTATTAAAATGATGAATGTTTATTTATGTCTTCAAGCTTGGAGAAGCCAGTGGAAGAACATCTATCAAGATATGGAACTGAAAGGGGAAAGCAAAGAAGGTCATTAACTTTCTCTCTAAAATTCTTTGCTCTACTTCTTTAGGTTCACTTTTTACATATTAAAATCTGTCATTTAAACATGATAGAGAAAAATGTCTTACCTGTTGAAGAACAAGGATAAGGGTTACCCTGTACTTCTCATCAGAAACCATATAAGCTGGAGAGTGTAGTGAAATATTTTAAATGTTTAAAGACATCCCCCTAAAGACCTAGTATTCTGTATTTAGAGATATTACCCTTTGAAAGTGAAAAAGAAATTAAAACTTCCTCCAAAAACAAATATTGAAGGAATTTCATACCAGTAGACCTCCTTTCAAGAAACCTTTTTTGTAGGTTCTCAACATATTTAAAAAAACGAAGATCAGAATGGGGGGAAAGAGCTTCTCTGGAATCTGAGCATTTCTAATGGAGAGGGAGCTAAGGTTCCTAGGAGATTCCCATTGGAAAATGGGGACTTTTTTTCAATTTTAGAGTTGTGGGTGCAAGTGAGGATTTACTACATAAGTAAGTTGCATGCAGGTGAAGTTTGGGCTTCTAGCTGGCCCTCTCTCCCCCTGATAGAGGATCAGGTACCCAGTGTGTTGTCAAATGCCCCCTCCCTGCTCTCTCCCTTCCTCCCCGAACAATGACCAGCATCTGCTGATCCCACCCTTGTGCTCATGTAAACATTGATCAGGCCCGTTTATGAGTGAGAACGTGCAGTATTCAGTTGTTTGTTTTTGTGATAGTTCACTTAGTATGATGGGCTCTAGCTGCATGATTTTTGTCCTTCTTTATGGTTGCATAATATTACATCAGGTATGTGTACTGCATTTTCTTTATCCAGTCCACTTTCGATGGGCATCTGGGTTGGTTCCATGCTTTTGCTACTGTGAAAAGTGCTGCAATAAACATGAGTATGCAGGGGTCTTTTTTGTAGAGTGATTTATGTTACTTTGAGTATATTTCCAGAAGAAGAATTGCTGGATCATAAGGAAGCTCAATTTTTAGTTCTTTGAGGAATCATCACACTGCTTTCCACAAAGGTTTGCTTAACTTCATACCAACAGGGTAGAAGGATTCCCTTTCCTTTGCAGTCACAACAGCACCTGTTGTTTTTTGACTTGTTAATGATGGCCATCGAAATATCTCAACGTAGTTTCGATTTGCATTTTTCTGATGATTAGTGAGGGTGAACATTTTTTCAAATGTTTGTTGTTTGCTTGTATGTCTTCCTTTGAGAAATGTCTGTTCATGTTCTCTCCCCATTTTGTAATTTTTTTTTCTTTTTAATTAGTTTGAGTTCCTTGTAGATCCTGGATGTTAGGCTTTGGTCAGATGCACACTTAGCAAATATTTTTTCCCCCCATTCTATGGGCTGTCTCTTTATTTTCTTGATGATTTCTTTTGCTGTGCAAAAACAATTCAGTTTGGTAATGTCTCACCTGCCAATCTTATATTTTGTTGAATTTGCTTTTCAGAACTTGGCCATGAATTGATTGCCTACTCTGATGTCCAGGAGGGGTGTTCCCTAGGTTTTCTTTTAAGATTCTTACAGTTTTTGTTTTCCAAGGAATCTTAAAAGAACTTATTCAGAGAGAAGGAAGATGATATAGATCAGAAATTCAGATCATCATAACGAACATCAGAAAAAATGAAATAATATGAAATATCTTACTTTGCTTATTTTTAAAAGTTTTTTGCAAATGCCAAATTTATACAATTTTTAAAATTCTTAAAATGTCTTTCCCATTCCTTTTTACATTTGATTTATATGGTACATATTTGCATTAAATTTACATTGCATTCAAATGATAAGAATAGTGAATGGTAATTATTTTTTCAGATGTATTAAAATATAATTGCCAAATAAAAACTATATATATGTATGGTGTATAACATGTACTGATATGTGTATACATTGTGAAATGATTAAATCAAGCTATTTAACTACTCCTCATCTTACATACTCATTTTTTGGGGGGGGAAACTTAACATCTAACCTCTTAGCAATTTTCAAATACAGTTGACCCTTGAATAACAGGGTAGGGGTTACAGGCACCCACCCCATGTGCAACCAAAAATCTGCATGTAACTTTGATTCCCCCAAAACTTTATTACTAATAGCTTACTGTTGACCAGAATCCTTACCAATAACATAACTGAATAAACCATATTTTGTATGTTATGTATATTATATACTGTGTTTCTACAATAAAGTAAGCTAGAGAAAAAATGTTATTAAAATCATAAGGAAGAGAAAATATATTTACTAGAAAATATATTTACTACTCTGTAACTTTGGAGTGGATCATGATAAAGGCCTTCAACTTCATTGTCTTCACTTTAAGTAGGCTGAAGAAGCAAAGGAAAAGGAGGCATTGGTCTTGCAGTCTCGGGGGGGGCGGGTAAAGTAGAATAGATGAAGGAGGTATGGGAGGAGGCAGGAGAGGCAGGCGTACTAGGCATGACTTTACAAAAAGACATTGTAATTTCTGACTTTTTTGCTTTTTAATTTCTCTATAAATGTTCCTATATGGTGCCAACCCATCTTCCATTGTTTGCTTTAGTTTCAGTACCCATATAATAGACTGGTCCCCATCATAAAATAACTTAAAAGCAGTCTTGAATAACCAAAACCCTTTGCCAGATTGTCTAATGTCAGTTTGTTTTCTGGCACTACTTCTTCTGTGTTTTCTTCCTCATTCTTTGACATTGGTTTAGAAGCATTTATCCCAACCAAGTCATCTTCTTTTTTTTTTATTTTAAACATGTAGAGTACTCTATTCATTCCTCTTATATAGTGTCTATTTGCTCTCCAAGGTTCACATCTTGAAATCCTTTACTGTCTACTTTTTTTTTTTGCAATGTCCACAATCTCTTTCATGATTTCCTTAATGGCTCTGTCATACATCCTGTGAAGTCACACCCAACATCTGGACACAGTTACCTCCAGGAGAAATGTGTTGTTTCAAACTTTATTTTTTGAATTGGAGTCTCACTCTGTTGCCCAGGCTGGAGTGTAGTTGTGTGATCATTACTACCACAGCCTTTACCTCCTGGGCTCAGGTTATCCTTCTGCCTCAGCCTTCCAAGTAGTTGGAACTACAGGCATGGATGATCATGCTTGGCTAATTATTTTACTTATTGTAGCGGTGAGACCAATTGCCCAAGCTAACCTTGAATTCCTGAGTTCAGGCAATCCTCTTGCCTCTGCATCCCAAAGTGCTGGGATTACAGGTGTGAGCTACCATCTCTGGCCAATGATGACATTTTCAATTTATTTATTTATTTATAATTTATTTTATTTTAAAGATGTGGAGTACAATTCAGGATTAGATATACAAGTGATCATCATACAGGTCAACTTTGGGCCGACCTTTGTTCCCTGCTTTGCCTGGTTTGAGATCAGTTACACTTATTATTGTTATGTGCCCTCCCACTCTCTGCAGGCAGTTTCCAGCTACTTCTAATTCTTTTCTTACTGTATTATGGTAAATGGTCAGGGTCTGCTTATGAGTAAGAACATATGATACTCAGTTCTTTGTTTCTGTGATAAATCACTGAGAATTAGACTCTAAATACATCCAAGTTGTTGCAAAGTCCATATTTTTGTTCCTTATGGCTGGGTAATATTCCATTGTATATATGTACATTTTTTTATCCAGTCCAGTTTTGAGGGGCAGCATGGTTGGTTCCATGTTTTTGCTATTGTAAATAGTGCTGCAGCAAATGGAACAATGCTTCCAGACTTTCATGATATTCTCACTATCAGGGCTTTCTTCCACAGCGTTGGAAATCCTTTTCATAGAGTTCCATGTGTGATGAGCTATAAAGGTCTTCATGACCCCCTGATCTAGAGATGAATGAGATACTTTGCATTTGGGAGCAAGTAGACAACTTTGACACCTTTAGTGTTGCAATCATGGGGTTCTGGGTGGCCAGGGGGCATTGTTAGATACAATTACTTGAAAGGCAGTCTCTTAATGGCAATATGCTTCCTGAATTCAACAACAAAGTGTAAATTAAACAAATTGAGAAAAATTGTTCTCTCCCAGGCCTTCTTGTTGTACAACCAAAAGACTACCAGCTACTATTTATCTTTTCTCTTCAAGGCCTGGGAGTTAGAGGCTTTATAGATAAAGGGCAGTCCTGATCACAAACTCAACTGCATTTGCACAAAACAAACCTATCCCTTCTTGCGTTAAATTCTGGTGTCCTTTTCTCTTCCTTACTAATAAATGTTCTTGGTGGCATTGTTTTTTTTCTTAGAACGGGTACTTTCCTCTGTATTAAAAACCTGTTCAGGCAAATAGCTTTTCTCCTCATTGATTTTCTTAATGACATATGGGAACTTATTTGCTGCCTCTGGGTTGGCAGAAGATGCTCTGTTATCTTGTTATTTTAAAAGCCAAAACCTCATTCTAAAATTATTAAACTATCCTTTGCTTGCATTAATTGTCTAGCTTTAGATCTTTCACCTTTTTTTTGCTTTAAGTTGTCATATAATGTCATATAATGATTTCACTTTTTTCTTGAATCATATTAAAGTCTATAGATATGCCTTTCTTATAGCATTCCTGCACCCACATAAAAGCTGAATTTTTAATATGAGATAAAAATGTATTTCACAAAATGAAAGGTTTTTGAACCTACTAGCATAGCTGTAGCAAAGGCTTCCCCCTTTATTTATTTATTTTTTAACAGTGATCCTTAAACTGGATTCATTTATCTTCAAATGGTGGGCAAATGCAACTGCAGACATCAATTTATGGTATATATCAAGCAATTTGGCTTTTTTCTTGTAATATTGTGACATTTCTCTGCTTCTTGGGAGCACCTGCAGCATCACTAGTGGCAGCATCACTTCGTATGGGTTCCATGGTGTTATTCAAAGTTTACAGTATTGCACTAAATACAATGAAAAATGTGTGAGAATTGCAAGAAATCACTTTTGACTGCTATATGAAATTTACTGAAGAGATGAACTGCTCCTATGGAGATGATTCACATCACAGCATTTTAAGTGGCTACTTGTAACACTTGAGCTCACTGCAATAGCAACATAAGGTGGTTATGAAATTATTACTGTAGTACATAATGTACTACAGTTAACTTTATACCGTTATGATTTAATACTGCATCTTAAGTTTGCTTACGTTTCTCTTGAGATTGGCATTATGTGCAGTCTGTGTTTGTGTGTGTAAATTTTGATAATTTCAACTTTTTGTAACAGATTTGTGTATATTTACAATAGTAAGTGATGAAATATACTAGTTTATACATATATTTTATGAATTCATGACATACTTAAATTTTTATTAGTTTTTGATATTTCTAGGCTACATGAATCATCTGAGATTTTTAAGTTGATGCAAATCTCCAAAAAATTTTCCAACATATTTACTGAAGGAAAAAACCTGCTTATAAATGGACCTGCACAGTTCAAACCCATGTTATTCAAGGGATCAACTGTATAAAAGCTACAATTAACTCTAGCCATAATGCTGTAAGATAAACCATCGGAACTTATTCATCTTGTTTAAATGATGCTTTGTAACCTGTGACCAACAGCTCCCCAATCCAACCCTACCTCCCAAACCCTGGTAACCACCGTTCTACTCATTTTTTCTATGAGTTCAACTTTCTTTAGATTCCACATATAAATGAGATCCTATAGCATTTATTTTCCTGTGCCTGGCTTATTTCCCTTATTACAATGCTCTTCAGGTTTATCTATATTGCAGAAAATAACATAATTTCCTTCTGTGTAAAGGCTGTATAGAACAGCTGGCCCTCATTATCTGCTGGGAGTTGGTTCCAGAACCTCTTGTGGATACCAAAATTCAAGAATCCTTATATACTCTCTTATATAAATGTGACAGAGGATTTATATATAACCTACACACATCCTCCCCTATACTTTAAATCATCTCTAGATTACTTGTGATACCTAATAAAATGTAAATGCTATGTAAATAGTTGTCATACTGTATTTTTTGTTGGTATTATTGTTTATTGTTGTATCAGATTTTTATTTTGTCAAAAACTTTTTGTTGTTGTTGTTGTTTTGCTTTGTTTTTGTTTTGGTTTTTTTTGAGTTGGAGTCTCACTCTGTCGCCCAGACTGGAGTGCAGTGGCTGCTCCCGGCCACCGCAGCCTCGACCTGCTGGGCTCTGGCGATCCTTCCGCCTCAGCCTTCCGAGTCGCCGGAATTACAGGCGTGCGCTACCATGCCCGGCTGATTTTTTTGATTTATTGTAGAGATGAGATCTCGCTGCCCCAAAAACTTTTTATCTGTGGGTTGGCTGAGTTGCAGCCACAAAGGATCATCTGTATTATGTTGTATGTATATATCTATATGTGTGTGTGTGTATGTATATGTACTCATACATACATGTTCTTCATTCTTCAGTTGTTGGACACTAAAGTTGAGTCAGTATCTTGGATATTGTGAATAATGCTACAATAAACATAGGAGCGCTGAGATCTCTGAAGATACTCTGAATTCATTTCCTTTGGATATGAAGATACATACTGAATTCATTTCCTTTGGATATGCACCCATAAGTGGGATTGCTGGATCATATAGCAGTCCATGTTCAAGTTTTTGAGAAACCTCCGTATCGTTTCCCATAATGGCTGTACTAATTTATATTCCCACCAACAGTGCGCAAGAGTTCTTTTCTCCACATCATCACAAGCTCTCTTTTACACTTTGTATTTTTATAAAAGCCATCCTAAGAGGTGTGAGGTGATATCTTATTGTGCTTTTAATTTGTCGTTTCCTGATGATTAATGATGTTGAGCCTTTTTTCACATGCCAGTTGGCCACGTGTATGTCTTCTTTTACAAAATGTCTATACAGGTCCTTTGCTTAATTTAAAATTGGGTTATTTATTTTCTTGTTACTGAATAGTTTGAGTTCCTTGTATATTTTGGATTACCCACTTATCAGATGTATGGTTTACAAATACTTTCTACCATTCTGTAGGTGCTTCTGTATTCTGATGATTTTTTTTTTTCTGCACAGAAGCTTTTTAATTTAAAATTGTCTCACTTGTTTTTTTTTTCTCTTTTCTTGGCTATATTTTGGGGATCATATTGAAAACAAAACAAAACAAAAAAACATTGCCCAGAATAATGTCAAGTAGCTTTACCTCTATGTTTTCTAGGTGTTCTATAGTTTATAGTTTTAGGTCTTACATGTAAATCTTTAATATATTTTGAATTGATTTTTGCATTTCTAAGACAAGGGCCCAATTTCATTCTTCTGCATATGAATATTCAGTTTTTCTAATGCCATTTATTGAAGAGACTGACCTTTTCTCATTGTGTGTTCTTGGTTCCTTTGTCAAAAATAAGTTGGCTGTATGTATGCAGATTTATTTCTGTGCTCTCTATTCTGTTCAGTGGGTCTATGTGTCAGTACCATGCTGTTTGGACTGCTATAGCTTTTAAAGCATTTTTTTTCAGTTTAGAATAATCTCAGAGGAAAATTTATATAAAATAGAACTTATTTTAAATTTGTCAATAAACAATGTTGCATTGTAATTATATTAAGAGAAAACAGGTACAGCTAAAAGAAAATTTTTTCTTGAAAAAAAATCTGCAAACAGCTAAATTGGGGGGGAATAACTATACAATTATCACAATTCTGTTAATATTCTTCTGTCCTTCCTAAAACACGGGTCACTGGTTGGCATCCAGACAATATACTTAATTAAATTTATAGATTAAAGTTCTCTACTGCAGTTAACTTAATTACTTTCTAAGTAGATTTTTTACATATACATATGTGTGTATATGTACATATATGTTTGTTATGAAAACATAAAACTGGTTTTCTTTTTTTTAATCAATATTTTTATTATGATATTGTGGGGTACAGTTAAGGGTTAGGTGTACAATTACGTTTCATTCAT
>NW_007248532.1:29584-42306 GCF_000164805.1 Carlito syrichta
TACCACATTTTTTTAATCCAGTCCTCTTTTGATGGGCAGTGTGGTTGCTTCCAGGTTCTTGCTATTGTGAACAATGCTGCGATAAATATGTATGTGCAGGTATCTTTTTGACAGAGTGATTTGAGTTCTACAGAGTATATTCCCAGTAGGGGGATTGCGGGGTCATATGTGAGGTCAATATTTAGAGCTTTTAGGAATCACCATACTGTTTTCCACAGAAGTTACACTAGTTTGCACTCCCACCAACAGTGTAGAAGTGTTCCCTTTTCACCACACCCTCTCCAGCAACTGTCATTTTTTGAGTTACTGATAATTTTAAAGCATATTTTTAAGTTGGATAGTTTAATGTCTCCAGCTTTGTTCTTTTTGCTCAAGATTGCTTTGACTATTCAGGGTTTTTTGTTGTTCCATATGAAGTTATTAATTGTTTTAAGGGGCAAACACGCTCCCTTAGACCTTATGTATGAGATCACTAATGCCATCATCATGTCCTAATCACTTCTCAATGAACCTGTCTCCTAATACAATCACACTGGGGACTGGATTTCAAAATATAAATTTTGAGGGAACACACATATTCAGATCATAGCATAGTTATTGACAAAGTGATGCTAAAATTTATATAGAAAGGCAAAAAATCTGAACTAGTGACATAATATTGAAGACGAGGAACAAATTTGAAGGAATGACACTACCCAACATCAAGACTTAATAAAAAGCTATTTCCCCTTCCCACTAACCTTTCCAGTCTCTGGCAGGTATCACTGTACTCTCTATTCCCATGAAATTAATTTTTCTAGCTTCTACATATGATTGAGGAAATGTAATATTTCAGTCTATGCCTGGCTTCCTCCACTTAACATAATGTCCTTCAGTTTCATCCATGTTGTTGCAAATGACAGGATTTCATTCTTTTATGTGAATTAATAATATTCCATTGTGGATAGGTACTACATTTTCTTTATTAATTTATCTGTTGATGGATACTTACATTGATTCCATACATTGGTTATTGTGAATAGTGCTGCAATAAACATGAAAGTGCAGATATCTTTTCAATGTAGTGATTTCCTTTCTTTTGGATATGTACCCAGCAGTGTAATTGTAGCATAGTACTGGCATAAAAACAGACACATAGACCAATCTAACAGAATAGAGAACTCAGAAATAAATCTGCACACTTCTAGTCAACTCAGTTTTGACACAGGCACCATGAAAATTCACAGGGTAAGGGATAATATCTTCAATGAATTGTGTTGGGAAAACTAAATATCCATATGCAGAAGCATGAAACTAGACCCTTATCTCTTGCCATATTAAAAAAAAATCAAATTAAAAAGAGTTAAAGACTTACATCTAAGACCTGCAACTATAAAACTACTAAAAGAAAAAAAATGGAGAAATGCTCCAGGACATTGATGTGAGCAGAGATTTCTTGGGTAAGACCTCAAACCCATGGACAACCAAAGCAAAAGTGGACAAATGGTATCATATCAAACTAAAATGCTTCTGCATAGCAAAGGAAATAATCAACAGAGAGCCAAATTACAGAATGGAAGAAATAGCTGCAAATATTCAACTGACAAGGTAATATATAAGGAATTCAAACAACTCACTAGGAAAAAAAACAAATAATCTCATTTTAAAATGGGCAAAAGATCTGCAAAAACATTTCTTAAAAAAAGATATATAAATGACCAACAGGTATGTGGAAAAATGCTTAATAACTAAGCAGCAAAGAAATATACATCAAGACAATGAAGTTTTTTGACCCAACACAAAAATCACAATCCATAAAATTTTTAAAAATCAATAAACTGTGTTTTATTAAAACATTTGTGTTCTGCAAGAGACACTAAGAGACTGAAAAGACAAGCCACTTGTGTAAAGAAAATATTTGAAACAGACATATCCATTAAAGGATTTGTATCTAAAATATATAAATAACTCCTTTGTCACCAATAAGAAAACAAATATCCCAACTAAAAGTGGGCAAAATATCTGATCATAAATTTGTCCAAAGAAGTTATATAGGTGACAAATAAGCATATAGAAAAATATGCTTAATATAATTTTTAATTAGAAAACTGTACATTAAAACAAGATACTATCGCATACCTATTATAATGGCTAAATTCCAAAACAACTGACAATACCATGTCCTTTCAAAAGGTAAATAGATAAACAAATTGTTATATAGCCATACAAATGAAATATTATTCAGCGATTAAAACATGAAAGTCATGAAAAACACATGGTGGAATCTTAAATGACTTTATGTGAAAAACTACTCTTAAAAGGATGAATTCTAAACACTTATTATTTTGAAAAAGGCAAAACTATAGTGCTAACATAAAGATTAGTGACTATTAGGAGTTTGAGGAAAATGGAAGAGGGATGAATAGGTGAACACAAAATTTTTAAGCTACAGAATAATATCACAATGTATACGTGACACAATGCATTTGTCAAAACTCATAGAACTTTCCCACACAAAGAGCAAGTGTTAATGTATGCAATCAGAGTAACACATTTAGGAGGTTAAAGATCCCAGGAGAGAATGCATTCTGTAGCTGTTGCATCTAACTCTGTTAAAAATGTTTGAAATAACTTCACAGAAGGGGATAGGGGAAAAGTCACTACTTTAAGTTACTGTGTTAATGAGTGGAGTCTGAAACACTAAAGATGAAAGAAACAACACACAAGTTCTATGTTGTGGGTAAAATTGTTTTCTAAGAGAAAACAGTTATTCTTAATACTGACATACACACATACTAGAATTAAATTATTAACTAAAGGGATGACAGACCTTTGGAGTCAGATTTCTTACTGTTATGGTGAGAATTAACAGATAAGAAGAGAAACTAGAGTAATTCAAGTGGTTGTGCATTAGAGTTTGAAACATTAGTAAACATTAATGTTTGGCTTAATATAGACACAAATGGTTGCATATCAAAATATTTGTAGATATGTGTACATACATGGATCAGAATACATAGCTATATTTCTTAGCTCTGTCTGTTGGGAGGGTTTAAAATAAAGACATCTCAGTAGCAATGAGCATACTTTACATCTAGACCTTGGTTTCTAATACCTCTAAGAAAAAAAGGAAACTGGGATTTTTAAAGAAATGGCTCATTGCAGATCCATAACCCACATTAACAGAGGTATATCAAAGGGGCACAGGAACCAACTGAAAGAATTCCCACCGGCCAAAGCTGAAACAATGTGGACAACGAATTTTATATAAAACTGTAGTATAATCCAGTCATGTGCACATAAACAAATGATTGAATAAATTAATAAATGAAAGATAAGAAACAAATCTCTCATGTAAAAGAATTCTAAATAATTTCTCCTCACTTAAGGAGAAGTAGCATAACCACCCACTTCTTAAGTGTGGGCTATGCATAGAGTCTTGCTTTCAAAGAGTTTAATGTGGGAAGCTGGAAATAAGTAACTTCACAGTGAAGAAACCTGACAAAGATAGATGCTTCTCATCTTATGATGGGACGATGTCTCAATAAACTCATTATAAATTGAAAATTTTGGAAGTAAAAAAATGCATTTTATGCGGGAAGCACAGCAGACAGTCCCTGATTTACAATGGTTTGAATTACAAATTTTTTGACTTTTCAGTGGTGCAAAAGCAACACTCATTCAGGAGAAACCATAACTCCATTGTAAGTTGTAAGGCTCTCCTGAACTTACTATGGAGTTATGATCCCAATAAACCCATTGTAAACTCACAAATTGTAGGTCAAGCCCCCATAAGTCAGGGGCCATCTGTACTACTTCAATAAGGTGATCAAGGAACGTGAAGTTGATATATGTATCTTTTATAGAACTAAAATTGTACTCTCTGTGGCATTCCTCCTCAAAACCTTCAACCCTAGTTTCTATAGAGTGAACATTTGTATCCTCCCTACCCCCATTCATATGTTAAAATCATGACTCCTAATTTGATAGTATTAGGAGTTGGGACCTTTATGAGACAAGTCCCCTTTCAAAAGAGACCCCAGAGAGCTCTCTTGTACCTTCTACCATGTAAGGATATAGAGAGAAAATAGTCATTTATGAACCAGGAAGCAAGCTCTCATCAGTCACCAAATGTGCTATGCTGGTACCTTGATCTTAAACATCCCAGTCTCCAGAACTGTGAAAAATAAATTTCTGCTCTTTATAAGTCATCCAGGCTATGTAATTCTTGTTATATAAGCTCAAATGGACTAAGATATCAGTATAAACACGAGAAAAATGCCAGACAAATACCAGCTGAGCATCAGTCAACAAAATATCTGACTATAACTACTGAAAACTCTCAAAGTTGCCAGAAACAACAAATGTCTAAGAAACTGGCACAGCAAAGAGGAGTCTAAGGAGACATTACCACTAACTGCAATGTGGTATCTTTGATGGAATTGTGGAGCAGAAAAAGGGCATTAGCTTAAAACTAAAAAAATCAAAACAAACTATGGACTTTAGTTTAAAAAATTTAGCCGGACTCGGTGGCTCAGCCTATAATCCCGCGCCTTTGGGAGGCTGAGGTGAGTGGATTGCCTGAGTCCATGGGTTCGAGACCCGCCTGGGCAGAGAGACCTCATCTCTACAATAAATCAAAAAATTAGCCGGGCGTGTTAGCGCATGCCTGTAATTCCGCCTACTTGGAAGGCTGAGGCGGAAGGATGCTGGAGCCCAGCAGGTCAAGGCTGCGGTGGCCGGGAGTGGCCACTGCACCCCAGTCTGGGCGACAGAGTGAGACTCCAACTCAAATAAAAAAAAAATTTACCAGTATCACTTCATTAATTGTCACAAATGTGCCATACTGTTGTAAGATGTTAACAATAGATGACACTGTGCAGAAGGTATAGGAAACTAATATTATCATCTGAAATTTTCTGTAAATCTAAGTTGAAAAAAATTTAAAAAGTAATCCTAGAGTGGAAATAAATATGTAAGAATTAGTTTTTTTAATTACAAAAATATAAATCACAAGAGCAACAGATATACTATCATACTGGAAATTGTTTAAATCAGATGACAGGCAAGAAATTCATTCTGTAATACAGAAAGCGATCTTATAAAATGATCAGAAAAAACCCTATTTCCAAAATAGAAAAATATATCACTGGTTGTTTTTTGTTTGTTTTATTTTAGAATTGTGGGGTACATGTAAGGTTTTGCTACATAAATAAATTGCATGCAAGGGAGATTTGGGCTTCTAGAAAGCCCTCTCTCAACTTGGTGGTAGTGGACATGGTATCTTGTGCATGGTGTGTACCTCTTATCTCCCCTGCCTCATATAGTAGTGCCTAGCATTTGTTCTCACCTTTGTTTTCTGCCCAATATTTAGGGCCCATTTATGAGAGAAAACAGGCAGTACTCAGTTTTTTATTTCTGTGATAGTTCACTTAAAATGATGGTCTCCAGCTGCATCCACGTTGCTGTAAAGGACATGTTTTTGTTCTTTATGGCTATGTAGTATTCCATCATGTATATGTACCACAGTTTCTTTGTCTAGTCCACTTTCGATGGGCATCTAGGTTGGTTTCATGATTTTGCTTTTGTGAAGAGTACTGCAGTGAACATACACGTTCAGGTGTCTTTTTGGTAGAGCAATTTATGCTTCTCTGGGTATGTTCCCAGAAGAGGAATTGCTAGATCATATGAAAGCTCAATTTGCTAGTTCTTGGAGAAAATGTTGCACTGCTTTCCACAAAGGTTGACCTAGCTTACATTCCCAAACAACAGTGTAGCAGTATTCCCTTTTCACTGTAGCCTCACTACTCATGCTGGTTTTTTTTACTTTTAAATAACAACCATCCTTACTGTGTTAAGTGGTATCTCATTGTAGTTTTGATTTGCATATCTCTGATGAATAGTGAGACTGAGCATTTTTCATGTTTATTGGATTTCTTTGAGAAGTATCTGTTCATGTCCTTTGCTCACTTTTTTTTTTCCTGTTAATTCAATAGAGTTCGTTGTAGATTCTGGATGTTAGGCCTTTGTTAAATACATAGATTGCAAATATTTTTTCCCATTCTGTGGGTTGTTTCTTCATTCTCTTGATGGTTTCTTTTGCTGTGCAAAAACTTTTTAGTTTGATAAGGTCCCACATGTCAATCTTAGCTTTTGATACATTTGCTTTTGAGGACTTGGCCATGAAATGATTGCCTACTCTGATGTCCAGGAGGGTGTTATCTAAGTTTCTTCTAAGATTCTAATAGTTTGAAATTTCACATTTCAGTCCTTGATCCATTTTGAGTTAAATTTTGTGTAGAGTGATAGGTAGAGGTCCAGTTTCATTCTTCTGCATGTATCCAGTTTTCTCAGCACCATTTGCTAAATATGGTTTCCTTTCCTCAGTGTTTATGTTGGCTATGTTGAAGATGAGTCGATTGCAGGTCCCAGGTTTTATTTCTGGATCCCCTGTCCTGTTCTATTGGTCTATGTGTCTATTTTTGTAACATTACTGTGCTATCTTGGTTAGCGTGGGCATGCAGTAAAGTTTTAAGTATGGAAGTGTGATTCTTCTAGCTTCGAAAGGACAATTCACAGAAGAGCAAACATGAGCTTCCAATTGCAAACTGAAAAATGTTCATGTTCTCTAAGCTTTAGATAAATTCAAATTAAGTAACAATAAGATACCATTTTTCACTCAGTTGAATGGCACTAGTAATAGGAACCATAACACCAATTGCTGCTTTGGATGAAAGGAAAAGTAACCTTTTAAACACTGTTGGTGGAACTAAAAAGTGTTTCTATATTTTAAAGATAATCTGTCAATACATATTAAAATTATAAATATATATATATATATATATATATATATATATATATATAAACATATCAATGACAGTCTTTGGAATCATTCCACTGAAATAAAACTTCCAAAAATACATGCATAAAAATATCATCATAACATTGTTTTCAGGGGCAAAAAAATGGGAAAAAAGGAAATGCCCATAACGAGGGACATGGAAAACTGAAATGTGGTATATTTTTACTGTAGACAATTTTCCAGCTCTTGAAAAATTCACCTGGAGCTGTGCTAGATGACTTAGAGAGATTATTCATGAGGTATTCTTAAGTGATAAAAGCAAGATGCAAAAAGATAAATATAATATGATGACAGTTATAAAACTGTCAAAATCTAATACTTTATATGTATGAAGATATATATATTTGCATGAAAAATAGGACTATAGAGGATACTATAAATATGAAAAACAGTATGTTAAGACACACAGCATGTTGTTTACCTGGCTTAGCAGGAACAGCAGCAAAGAATGAAGTAGCACTGATGTTAGGAGGAGAAAATGATGTTCACAATAAAAAGATCTGTATCATATGATGCTATTTTTATATATATGCACCATGGGAAAAAAAGAATGCCTATACTACAGACATGGATAACTGAAATGTGGTATACTTTTACCGTAGACTACTATATATGTATAATATTCTCTATATTATCTCTCTCTCTCACTATACATATAAAGTAATATATAAAAGTATGTTTCCTTTATGGCAATAAAGTCATATTAAAAGGGTGGAGTGCCAAGTGAACATTAATTTCCTACATTATTTTATACCATAAAACATTAGAAAAATGTAATATATTAAATAGCAAAAAGAAAAGAAAGGAAATTAAGGCCTTCTACTTCCTATGTGGCATTAATCTTTAAACTTTCACTTCATCTCACAGGTAGCAAGATGCTAATACCACCTAGTAAAATATAACAATAACAAGAAAGAGTATCATAATGGCTACTGAATGTTTTCCTCATGTTAGACCCTGTGATAAGAAATTTTATATAAAGGATCTCATCTAATTCTCAGGAAAATATATGTTAGTCTTTTTTTTTTCAACCACAGTAGATTTATTTCAAACATTAGACATTATATGAAATATGTAAGTAAAATGCAAGACTATTTTCAGATTTAAAAGACATTATCATGACATGATATTCTACAGAAACATATTCACTAAACAAGAAGTACTATAAAATACCTAGATATGAATTTTGAAGAAATATCCAAAAATTTCACACATAGAGACACACATTTCAAACTTTTCCTAGGAAAAAATAAACATTGGCAATTTATTGCTATTTGACCACAAATAAGATAGACTAAGATTTTTGAGTTGGAGAAGTTAACTATTGTGTTACAGTTAATTACTAATTGAAATAAATACATGAAAGTACCTTGGTAAATGAAAGCAAACAGAAAATCCTAAGCAATACTTTGTATCATAAGATTCAATTCCAAGTTATTTCCAGTTTCAAAATAAAACACGCTGCTTTCCTCTTCAAAAACAACTCACTTACCAAACACTAAGTAAGGATTTTGCATATGCATTCTTAATATGTAAGATGAATCCACACTATTAAATTACTGTTCTTGATATCAAAAGATATGTTTAGGCTGGTGTTGAATGCTAGTGAAAGTCATGGCTGAAATGGGAGCATAGTCCATTTGAGCTCCTTATGGGGCACCCACATGTCTGAATACACAAGAACATCATAGTTCCAAAGGACCAAGTGTTAATGAGAAGGTAAAGGTAGAGTCCCTAAAACATCCTGCAGTAGTGCTGACTAGCTTAAGTGCTTATAATAAAATGTTATGTGGTTTCATTTTAAATCTCAATACATTGAAATTAGAGATTAATCATTTCATGAAAACTAAAAAAAATCTTTGGAAAATGATGAGAATTAGAAAAAGAGGTCAGTAGTTTAAGCAAATGGAAAATATATATATACAAATCTTAAACATATGATATGCCAGTGATCGTCAAAATATCAATATTTACATAATTCTATTACAATAGAAAATGTATAAAATCCATGCACAAATTTATCAGCTAATATTCAATACAAAAACAAAGAAGATTAAAAATTTCTCTGGTAGTCATAAAACAGTTTACATAATTGGAGTCATATGTGTGTTGGTAGAAGAGAAAGCCCTGTTGCAAAAATAATTTTACTAAAATTGTTTGTAGTATAGATATAATAGAAATACCAATGGGATATTTAGGTAAATTTAAGAAATTAATGCTAATACTGATCTCAAAGAATAATGACATGAGAATATTCAAGGAATAAAAGACCTTTGCAAGAAAAAAGTCTAAGTTTTATTTTAAAGCTATAATAATTAAAATACCACAGAATGCTCACTGGTGAGTTTTCACAGATCTAAGGAACAAAACTAATAGCAGCAATAATGGTAGACAGTTTTGATATTAGGGAGTGGGAATACATAAAAATACAGAACTCAGAACATATACTAAAATTCATCCATTATGGTTGAAAATGCTGGATTTCAGGACACATGAATATAAACCAGGATATGAATTAAACTCTATGGATCTCTATAATAATGCATTGCTATTGAGAAAAGCAAATTACAGAATGTGTATCATAAGATCCAATTTTGTAAAATACAATTCCACACACTATGTAAGTATATGTCTATGTGTACATATGTATTTGTTTAATCATGGAAAAGTACTCATCTACAAAATTAACAAAGTCAGTTTACTTCTGTAGATTAAAGTTTCCCAAGCAAAAAAATAATACCTGTGCTCAAAAATGGTACCAATAAACTCAGTACAATTAGGATTGACTGAGAGTTGACAATGAGTCAGATGATGTGCTCAGTGCTTCTATGTGGGACTTGTATTTTAATCATCACACCATTCCTGTGGAAGAGATTCTCCCATTATTCCTAATTTAGAAGTTTTTCTCAAGGATCAAAGAAGCCCACACGTTTGTATAGGCATATAATTAACGATAATACACAACAATTTTTACATAACAATGCACAATTAAGATATTTTTGCATTTTAAAATTAGAATATGAATATATATGCATGTGCCCACACCCAAGACTGTGCAGATAGTGAGAAAGTCTGCTTAGTAGCTAGGCTTAAATTTAATGCCCAAATAATTTTTCTTTTTATTTATTTATTTATTTATGAGAAAGCAGGATTTATTGAGAGGACAGAGAAACTCCCACAGTGGGAGGGGACCAGAAGGGGTTGCCCCCAAGTCATTTTTCTTTAAGCCAAAAGTTTTCTAGTGAGTTGAGGTTTCATGTGTCCAATCAGTCAGCTCTGGAGAAGCTGGTATTAAAGTTCCTCCAAGGACATTTCCTGAGAACCCAGATATCAAGATGAAACTTCATTACCCCAAGGTCCAAGGGAAAACATACTGACTCATTTGTGCTGCTTGGCATGCTTTCCATGATGTAGTGCCTGTGTTCATTGTGATAGTATAATATATTCTAATTGTGAAAGACTTAATCTTCACAGAAAATGAAACAGTCAAATAAGAAAGCCGAGGACACAGAGTAGATATTTTATATATACCAAAAGTATAAACTGAAAAATATCATTGTTCCTGAATTTGAACTTGATGTTGTGAAAACATTGAATTTTCTCAATTTTATTGATATTTTTAAAGTAATCAGATTAAAAATTTTATGAGAAGTTTTCAGTAATTGGAAAAACAGTTGTTAAAACTTTGCAAGAATACAGGATACTAGTGAGAATTAACAATCTAAGAAAAGTACTGAAGGCCAGAGTATCAGTTTCTTAAGGCTGTGGTTATGAAGTACAAAAGACTAGGGTGGCTTAAAACAGCATAAATTCATTGACTTGAAGTTCTGGATGCCAAACATCCAAAAACAATGTTTTGGCAGGGCTCTGTCCCTCTGAAACCTCTAGGGCAGGGTCTTTCTTTGCTCCTTCCTGCTTCTGGTAGTCCAGGTATTCCTTGGCTTGTGGCAACAGAACTCCAATCTCTGTCCCTGTCTTCACACAGCTGTCTTCCCTTTATTTGTATCTGTGTCAAAAATCTCCCTCTCCTTATAAGTACATTAGTCATGTTAAGTTGTTAATTTAAAATCATATTATCTAATAAATTCCATTTGAGTCAGATAGTTGAATTTTTAAAGCATAAAAGAATAAACCATATGATGACTTAGAGGCTGTCCAAGAAAATATGCCCAAGAAGAAAACAAATTTTCAGAGAAAATTGGAATTATAGTAATACAATTTATATAAAATAATCCTGTTCTGTAAAATGAATAAAAATTAAGAGAATATTATACAGTTTTCTATGTGTGTATATGACTTGTTATCTGTTTTTATTAATGGAGGAAAATGGAGCACAAGTTTAATATAGACAATGCAAATAATGTGAAATGAATTAGTTGTCAGATTAATTATTAATTTTGTCAATTTGTATCTCTAAATTTCTCCTTAGGTAAACTGTGAGAGACTGTCACTTTTAATATTAACAACATTGACAAAGAATAATCTTTTTTTTTTTTTTTTTTTTGAGTTGGAGTCTCACTCGGTCGCCCAGACTGGAGGGCAGCGGCCGCTCCCGTCCACCGCAGCCTCGACCAGCTGGGCTCCGGCGATCCTTCCGCCTCAGTCTTCCGAGTAGCCGGAATTACAGGCATGCGCTACCAGGCCCCGCTGAGTTTTTGATTTATTGTCGAGATGAGGTCTCGCTGCCCAGGTGGGTCTCAAACCCGGGGCTCAGGCCATCCACTCACCTCAGCCTCCCATAGGCGCGGGATTACAGGCTGAGCCACCGAGCCCGGCTCAGAATAATCATATTTTAAAAAATGAAAGATAACACCAGCCACTCACTAGCTTTGTATGCTTACACATATTATTTACATATTTGAAACACACTTTCCATCTAAATCAAGAAAGAAATAGCAACTTTTAGTAATAACGATAGCTGCAATAATAAGGTAATAAAATCATTAGTATTCACTGAAGGCTTACTCCTAGGTCAAGGAGTGTGAAAATTCTTTTGTGCATACTTTCCTATAACAAACCTCTGAGTAAGATACAATCATTAATTCCATGTCATAAGATTAATGCTAGGAATAAATTAGTATTTAACATATGAAAAATACTTTTGTAGATTAAAAAGCTACTTAGAAGCAGAAAATATATTATGATGACAATTGATTCAATGCCTATAAAACATTTTAAAATTTAATCTGTAGCTGTCTCATTTAAAATGCACATGCTTACTAACCAAGATATGAGTACTGTGTACAATCTTTCTCACTAGCTAAGTTTGCCTATATTGTTAGATTGTTCTTTATCTTTTCTTTCAGCAATTATTTAATGAGCACCAACTATGAACCAGGCACTATAGTTCACATAGATAATATTATCTGTGAACAAAACAAAAATGAATATTTTTCTCTAGAAGTTTATGCTCTATTTGGGTGAGAAGAATGGGAGACACAACAAACAACAACAAACACACACTCACGAATAAGTAAAAGGTAAATTAGGTTAAAAGATAAGTGTGCTGCAAAACACTAAAGAGTCACACAGAATAAAGAGAACAGAATTGGTGTGAGGATGGTGGACAGGTAGACATAGAGGCACTTTAGGATGGATATCTGTGAGGAACAAGGAGTTAATGAAGTTATCAATGAAACAGAATCTATTCTGAAAAGTTTGTGATGTACATTATCTATTTTGGAGAAAAATATCAAATTTGATTTTATTAAAAAACTCTCATGAATGAGTTAGAAAGCTGTGCTTTTAAAGACAATAGATGCATATATTTAAATGCATGAATTAACCCGGAAGAACTCAAATCACTCTATAAAAAAGATACCTGCACACGTATGTTTATCACAGCATTGTTCACAATAGCAAGAACATGGAACCAACCATG
>NW_007248532.1:42385-53466 GCF_000164805.1 Carlito syrichta
GGGGCATGGGGGGGTGGGGAGGTGGGATTGGCAGAAGTGGGAAACTGCCGGAGGAAGGGGGGGCATACCTCGTTAACAAGGGTACCCGCACAATGAATATTTGTATACCTAACCCTGAATTATACCTCACAATTTTAAAATAAAAAAATTAAAATAAATACATACATGAAATATACAGATTTTTACTTTTCAAAGATTTATAGATGCACCGAAGATCTTATGAGATATCTGAGCCATTTATTCTGAAACCTGTATTTATGATAATATAACTTTTTTTTAAATTTTAGAGTGCTCACAAATCTACTAAATCCTGCCCATGAACCTGCTGACATTTTTGCATGATGTATAAAATTTGTTTACTTATTCAAGGTGAAATGATGCTAATTTTTGATGTTGCAATTTAAACACATGTATATAATTCATATTCCCTAATGGCACAATAAAATTAAGTCTCCAAAATTTTGAGCAGTGTTCAACATTTTAGTGAGCTGGGTACTAAGCAATAAGTAAAGAAAAATCACTGTTTTCACTTTATACCAAAATTTTGTAAAGTTAATCCACTTTAGAACTAATTCACAATAGAGTAAATCCCCTACATATGAACCTTCAAGTTACAAACTTTCAGAGACATGAACATGCATTCACATGTCCAATCATGTAAGGTAGTTCACTGTGTCTGGCATACAGTGCCACGTGGAAGAACCTTTGCCCACAGTCTGTTCACAATTTTCATGGATTTCAGAAGGTGGGTGAGGCATCCAAAGAGGTCTTCAGCAATTTAGTGACCCTCAGCCAGAAGCTGTTGCTAGATCTGCGAGAAGACTACTTCACTGAACTCCTTGCTGTGCAACACAAGGAACTTAATTTATGGAGACCTGATGGGGTTGGAGGTCCAGAGAAAGGATGAAGAGAGACAGGAGGTAGAAGTAACTGAAGAACCAAAGAAATTCACAGTGCAGGAAATGGCAAGGGGATTTTCTTTATTTGAGGAGGCACTCTTAGTTTTGAGGGCACAGGGCCTGAATGTAGAATGGTGCACGAAGGCTGCAGCAGCTGTTCAGAATGCAATCCAGTGCTACCATGTCAACTATGAAAAGAAAACAAAAAGCTACTATCCAGACATTGTTTTCTCAAGAGGATACATTGAATTGAATCCAGCAAGGACCCAGAACATGTGCCATCAACGTCAGGCATGTGCAAAATTGCTGCTTACCCCTCATCTCCTATTGCTGACGATCCTTCAGTTCTACCATCCACCACCTCCTCTACCTCCTTCTGTGGCTGTTCACTCAATGCCAGCCCTGTGTGACAGCTGTTGCTATGTACTGTACTACTGTGTTTTTAAGGTACTGTACTGTATGATTTAAAATGTTTTCCTCTTTTTTCTTTTTTATGTATTATTTGTGTGAACAGTATTATAGACCTATTACAGTACAGAAATTTATAGCCAATTGCTTTAGTTGGGTATTTATGCTAACTTTTTTGGACTTATGGACAAATTGGATTTATTAATGAACTCTTGGAACAGAACTCATTCGTACACAGGGGACTTACAGAGCAAGAAAAAAAAATCACTCAGCTATACACTTGTGAAGATTTGTACAGGCCAAATAGTTTTTCAAAAAGTCGAAAACTTTACTAAGGTATTTAAAGGTCAGCTTTGGAAAATAACACACATACACACACACACACACACACACACACACACACACACACACACACAGAGTTTCAGACAGATGAGTCAATGTTAAATGTTAATTTTCCTAAAAACAAAAACATTTAAATGTTATAGCAAATAAAAAGCCAAATGTGGTGTTATTAGAAATTCAAAATATGAGATTAAATTGTAGCTGTAAGTCTTCAGTAGGTGAGATTATATAACGAAAACCTCAAAAAAGAAAGGTAATGACTGTAGATAGTAAATGGTTCATTAATTAAAAGAGTATAGTGTTGCAACATTAATTTTAAAAAGATAACACTAGAATAAAATTGATAAAGTAGTAGTGCTAGGCAAATATGGCATTTCTGAAGTGTGAAGCAGTCTGGGGAAATGGGTTAAAATTATACTTTATACAATACACTCAGATACATGTTTTATGGGCTGTAAAACTGAATTTAAAAATAGAATAGGCCAGGCTGGTGGCACAGCCTGTAATCCCAGCACTTTCGGAGGTCAAGGCAAATGGATTGCCTGAGCCCATGGGTTCGAGACCAGCCCGGTAACTTGGCGAAACCTTGTCTCTACAATAAATCAAAAATGAGCCAGG
The DNA here is from genome assembly GCF_000164805.1 of Carlito syrichta. Classification (NCBI taxonomy): domain Eukaryota; kingdom Metazoa; phylum Chordata; class Mammalia; order Primates; family Tarsiidae; genus Carlito; species Carlito syrichta. The sequence continues at coordinate 44,653 of NW_007248532.1, forward strand.
AGTGGTAGCATGCACCTGCAGTTCCGGCTACTTGGAACGCTGAGGCGGAAGGATCCCCGGAGTCCAGCAGGTCAATGCTCGGGTGGTCGTGTGTGTGCCACTGCACCCCAGCCTGGGCGAGGGAGTGAGATTCCAACTCAAAAAAAAAAAAAAAAAAGAATAGAGCCCTGTTAAACTTCGTGAACAGCTTTCATGTACAGTTAAGAAACAAAAGAAACCTGCAAGCAATTTATCAACTATACCACCAATCTTTATGTAAACACATAACAAAAATAGCCTACCTCTTACATAGATGCAAGGAGATCCATCAGACTATTAATATTAATGAGGATAAGTATGTTGAATGACATGGATGTGGAAGGTAGTATTTGGTTGTTTGTTTTTTTTTTCATGTTGCACCTTAGAAGTTTTTCCATGGTTGCACTAAGAGAGAACTGCCTTTTTATTAAACAAATTGAAAAAGTAAAATCTTTTAAAATGTTAGAATCAGCCATTCACTTGTTTTGTGATTTTAAACAAGACACCAATCTTCTCTAAGATTCAAATTTTCCATTCGAAAAAAGGAGGTAATGACATCTCAGTCATAATAAAAGGAACAATAATGGTAGCAATCATAATGAAGTTAGAAACATTCACTGAAAGCTTACTAGAGTGTCATGGAGTGTGGAAATGCCTTTATGGGAATGACCTCTTTTTACCCTCACAAACATCTAATTCCATAGATATTATTATTCATTCTATGCTGCAGGACTGCCATTAAGATTAAATGAGGCAGTATATGGGGAAAATAATATATTTGTTAACTAAAAAGTTATCCAGAAATTTAAGTAGTTATATTATTAGTAAATTTGATTCTTTCCCCACAAAATATTATATAGCAGGCCCCTTTAGAACCTACACATCTAGTTATGAAGATGTAAGCACTGTGAGAAATTCTTATTCTTTATTACTTCCCCTTCTTTCCATTCAGTAAAATTTTATAAACTGTCCATGTGTGAGGCATTGTTGTTGATGTGTAGGATAAATCACTGGACATAACAGAGATCATCTTAGTCATGAGTTTAATTTTTCTGGGAAAAGAAAGACAAGGAAATAAGTTGGACAATTCAGTCCAGTTTGTATGGGACTTCCCTGGTTTTAAAATGACAAAATTCTCATACAACCTTGGAATCCCCTCACTTCCAGGTAGGTCTGGAAGATTATTAACCCTAAAGAAATCATAGTAAGTAAATGATAATCCATGCTAAAATGTGGCATGAAATATCGAAAAGGGTAAATAAAGCAGAGCAGGGGCTTGGGAAAGCTAAAGACAGGAATCATATTGCTGAATTAGATAAGACGGTTAGAGTAGGCCTGATTGAGTAGGTGACATTGGACCAAAGATCGTTAAGAGTTTAAGGAATCAACCCAATTGATTGCTAGGAGGAAAACTATTCAGGCAGAGGAAACAGTCATTGTAAAAATCTGAGGGAGATTGTACTGGGGATGTCTGAGATGTAGCAAAAAGGCCAAGGTAGCTGGAGATCTAAATACATCTCATGTGTTTGGTTTCAGCTGTCTGACTATGAAAATCTGGAGTAGCTGTCAAAAATCCCTTTCTAAAAAGTTTAACTGAGGCCGAAATTCCACAGCAGGGTTCTAATGGGCACAGCATGAGGAAAGAAGGGAAGAGTCAAGATTTTTAAAGCTATTATCTGCCTTGGTTTTAATAACCATCTATAGAGACAATGTGAAGTGAGGACTAATTTTATTTTTGCAGTACAAGCACATGAATGTTATTATTAAGCAGTACAACCCATGAACCTTTTCTGCTCCTCAAAAACAAATAAGAGTCTTGAGCAGATTGGGCACACAGAAAATAAACCTAGAAAAATCAATATTTTGTCAATTTTATACCATTATTTTGGAAATTTAATCAGATTTAGTATGAATTTACAATGCACAGAATTTGAAAGTGTAGATTTATACTTATTAATATGTATTCAAGTTATATACAAGAACTCCATAATTTTTTCTAAAGGAATAACAGTAGTTTTTAGGAAGATATATGCACATTATCTGGACTAGGAAAAGTCATCATTAAATTTTGTTACATTTTATTTCTAAAATTCTTAAATTTCAACTGCAAAAGTTGTAACTCTTAGGTGAATAATATAGGCAAGATTACTCAAGGATAGCTACCACTCTAGATATTGATTCAACATTAATTACAATGTTGTTGGCATTATACACAACTTGACAAAGAGAATTCTAAAACAATTTTCTAACAGTGTTGGACAGTTTCATGATTTTAAGACAAAATATAATTAAGTACTCATTTTGTGCAATGCACACAAATCATTGTGTATAGGCTACAATAGTGAATTTTAAAATATAGCACAATAGAATCTTACTGACAAGAAGGGTAACAATGATGCAAAGTAGGAATGTAAAACCCTAAAATAAATTAAGCTACATGGATCTCCATTATATACTTTTAAGTTTGAAAAGAGGCACATTGTAAAATTAGTATTTCGAGATCTAATTTTAACATGTATTGATAATCCCTACTTGAAACTTATGTACACTATAAGTATTAGCTGTAAATAGGAAAGTTTAAAAAATACCAGAGAAGCATTAAATGATCAACATCTCCCCGTGTCTCAGAATATGAAAACTTGACATAATAAATATGTTAAATTTTTAAAATTTGTGCATATTTTGTGAATGATCAGCTTGAAAGCACCATTAAAAGCTTTTGAGAATTTGGTAAACTAATGTTAAAAGGTCATTTGTGATAATATACTTCTAAGAGTAATCAAAATAAACCTAAAAAGAAATAATAAGAAAAGAAATTCACTGTACAAGGAATTGAATTCTGTGCTCAAGTTGCAATGATAACAGTACTAGCATGAAAATAGACACATAGACTAATGGAATAAAATAGAAAGTTCAGAAATAAACCTACACATACAGAGTTAATTAATCATTGACAAGGGCACCAAGAATACACAATAGGGAAGGGACAGACTCTTCAACAAATGGTATTGGGAAAACTGAATATCCATACAAAACAAAAATAAATTAAACCCTGATCTTACACCACACACACAAAATGCCTCCAAATGGATTAAATACTTAAATGTAAAATCTGAAACCTTAAAAATCCTAGAAGAAAATGTAGGGGAAAAGTTTCATTGATCCCAGGAGTTCGAGGTTGCACTGAGCTATGATCACACCCTTCTACTCTGGTCTGCGCAATATAGCAAGACCCTGTCTCTCAGGGGAAAAAAAAGATCCTTGACATTATTCTTGGCAACAATTTTTTCTTGGAATGATATCAATAACAGAGATAACAAAAGTAAAAACAAATAAGTAAGATGATATCAAACTATAAAGCTTCTGCATAGCAAAGGAAGCAGTCAATAAACTGAAGAGAAAACCGACTGAGTAGGAAAAAATGCAAATAATGTATTGGATAAGCAGTTCATATCCAAAATATAGAAGGAAATAAAACAATAGCAAAAAAAAAAAAAAACCCTCGATTAAATGATAGGCAAAGATCTGAATAGACACTTTTCCAAGGAAGGCATACAAGTGGTTAACAGGTATATGAGAAGGTGCTCAACAGCACAAATAATCAGGGAAATGCAAATCAAAATGACAATGAAATATCACCTTACTGATGCTCTGATGGTTATTATGAAAAGGACAGAAAAGAAGTGTTGGTGAGGGTGTAGAGAAAAGGGAAGCCCTGTACACTGTTGGTGGGAGTAGAAATTTGTATAGACATTGTGGAAAACAGTACGGAAGTTTCCTAAAACATTAAAAATAGAACTACTATATGACCCAACAATCCCACTTCTGGATATATATTCAATGAAAATGAAACCAGTATCTTAAAAAGATATCTGCTCTCCTATGTTCATTGCAGAATTGTTCACAATAGCCAAGATATGGAAATAACCTAGGTGATGAAATGACAAAATGTTACATATATACACATATATATGCATGTATATATACAGTGAAATAGTACCCAGCCATAATAAAGAAGAAAATCCTATCATTTGCAACAGCATGGTTGTACCTGGAGTAAATTATTCTAAGTGAAGTAAGTCAAGCACAGAAAGACAAGTACTATATAATCTCACTTGTAATGTCGAATCTTAAAATTTTAAACTCATAGAATCTGAGCATGGAATGGTGTTTACCAGAAGCTGGAGGGGTTACCAGAGGGGAAAGATGTTGGTCAAACTGAAGAGGGTAGCAGCTTTTAGTTGGAATATGAATAAATTCTGGGGATCTAATCTAAAGCATGGTGACTACAGTTAATAATACAGTATTGCATACTCAAAATTTTCCAAGACCATAGATCTTAAGTGTTCTTACCACATACACACCAAATAACTATGTGAGGTGATGGAAGTGTTAATTAGCTTAATTTTGGTAACCATTTCACAATGTATGCTTATATAAAATCATCACATTGCACACTTTCAATATATAGAATTTTATTTGGCAATTATACCTTAATTAAGCTGGAAAAATAGAAGAGCAAAATAACCACATTACAGAAAGTTTCTCACTGCAAACAAACCAAAGATGCAATCTTCCCTTAAACAATTATACTCTTCTATTAAAAATCCTCTGGAATTATCAAGGTAAAAAATTACAAAAAACTAGCACAAGATCAGCATACATACAAAACAGTAGAGATTAATTTTAAATTTTAAATCATGCAGGGGTGAGGGAAGGCAGGTTGAAAAGAAGGAGGGGGGAAGGAAAAGAGAAAGAGAAACACCCCTAATGAAATGATGTTGGAATACTTTTTTATTATTTAAAGGATATGGGGTACAATTCAGGATTAGGTTCATAAATGGTCATCATACAGGTAAAGTTTTGGTCTCCCTTTGGCCTCCACTTTGCCTACTTTGACATCAGATACCCTTATTGATGTTTTGTGCCTCCTTTCCCCAAGCAGTTTTCCCCTACTGCCAATCCCTTTCTTGTAGTATTATGATAAATGTTCATGGTCTGTTTATGAGTGAGAACATGTGGTACTCAGTTCTTTGTTTCTGCGATGAATCACTGAACATTATAGACTCTAAATCCACGAAAGTTGATGCAAAGTCCATAATTTTGTTCTTCTTCATGGTTGTGCAATATTCCATTACGTATATGTGCCACAGTTTTTTAGTACAGTCCACTTCTGATGGACAGCACAGTTGATTCCATGCTTTTGCTACTGCGAATAATGTTGCAATAAACATTCATGTGCAGGTATCTTTTTTACAAAATGTTGAATTCCTCTGGGTATATTCCCAGAGGGGGATTGCTGGATTGTATTGAAGGTCAATTTTGACATCTTTTAGGAAGTGCCACACTGTTTTCCATGGAGGTTTACTGGTTTACACTCCCAACAACTGTGTAAAAGTGTTCCCTTTTCCTGAATCCTCTCCAGCGTTTGTTGTTTTTGAGTAGTTGTTAATGATGATCATCCTGACTGGAGTTAGGTGGTATCTCAGTGTGGTTTTCATTTGCATTTCTTTGATAATTAGTGAGGCTGAGCATTTTTTCATGTATTTGTTGGCTGCTCATATGTCTTCTTTTGAGAAGTGTCTGTTCATATCTTTTGTCCACTTTTTTTTCCCTTTCGGCACATTTGAGTTTCTTGTAGATCCTGAATGTTAGCCCACTGTCAGATATACAATCGGCAAATATTTTTTCTCCATTCTGTGGGCTGTCTCCTCACTTTATTGATGGTTTATTTTGCTTTGCAGAAGCTTGTTAGTTTGATGATGTCCAATTTGTCTGTCTTATCCCTTATGGCATAGGCATTTGCGATTTTGATCAGGAATTGGTTGCCAGTTCCGATTTCCATAAGGGTGTCTTCTGCATTTTTGAAGATTCTTATAGTTTGGGGTTTTACATTTATGTGTTTGATCCATTTAGAGTTGGTTTTTGTGCGTGGTTAGGTAGGAATACTGTTTCAATTTTCTGCATGTGGTCAGTCAGTTTTTCTAGCACCATTTACTGAATAGGTTCTCTTCTCCCCAGTGGTTGTTGGAGGAGGCTTTGTTGAAGATGAGTTGATTGAGAAATTGAGGGTTTGCACCCAGAATCTCTATCCTGTTCCATTGGTCTGTATGTCTGTTCTTGTACCAATACCCCGATATCAGGTTGTTTTGATTATTGTCCCATACAGTAAAGTTTAAAGTCTGGAAGTGTAGTATCTCCCACTTTGTTTCTTTTACTAAGGATTGTTTTGGCTATTCATGGTTGTGTATGTCTCCATATGAATTTCTATATTCTTGTTTCTAGGTCTGAGAAGAATGATGTTGGTAATTTAATGAGTATTGCATTGAATCTGTAGATTGCCTTTGGTAGATTGCCTTTGGTAGGATGGACATCTTAACAATGTTAATTCTTCCAATCAATGAGCATGAAGTATTTTTCCGTTTGTTTGTGTCTTCTTTAATTTCATTGAGCAGTGCTTTGTAGTTTCAATTGTGAAGTTCTGTCACTTCTCTGGTTAGGAAGATGCTGAGGTATTTCTCTTTTTTTCTTTCTTTTTTCTTTTTTTGTGGCTAGTGATTGGGATAGTGTTTTTTATTTGGTTCTCTGCCTGTTTATTGTTAGTATATAAGAATGCAACTGTCATTTGCACATATATTTTGTACCCCGAGACTCTCCCAAAGTCCTTTATCAGTGCAAGGAGGTTTTTGACAGATTCTCTTGGATTTTCAAGGTATAGGATCATATTGTGAGCAAAGAGGGATAACAACTTCTTTTCCTATTTGGCTAACCCTGATGCCCTTCTCTTGTCTGACAGCTCTAGCTAGGACTTCCAAAACTATGTTGAGCAGGAGGGTTGAGAGTGGGCGGTCTTGTTCTGATTTTCAAGGGAAATCTTCCAATTTATGTCCATTTTGCAATATGTTGGCTGTGGGTTTATTGTAGATGGTTCTTACTATTTTGAGGTAATTTCCCTGTATGCCTAGGTTTTCAAGGGTTTTTATCAAGAAGGGATGCTGGATTTTATTGAAAGCCTTTTCCATATTTAATGATATAATCACATGGTTCTTGTTTTACATCTTTTGCTGTGTTTAATTACATTTACAGTCTTGCAGATGTTGAACCAGCTCTGCATCCTGGAGATGAAGTCTAATTAATCATGGTGGATGATTTTTGAGATGCGTTGTGGGATCCAATTTTATAGAATCTTGTTGAGACTATTTCCATCTATGTTTATTAGGGATATTGTTCTGTACTTCTCTTTCTTTGTTGGATCTTTACCTGGTTTGGCCACCAGTGTGATGTTAGCTTCATAAAATGGTTTGGGAACAGTTCCACCTTTCTCAATTGCCAGGAATATTTTCAATAAGTTTGGTATCAGCGCCTCCTTGTACGTTTTCTAGAATTCTGCTGGAAAGTCATCTGGTCCAGGGATTTTTTTTTTTTTTTGTAGGTAGTTTTCTTATGATGGAGTCAATTTCCTGGGTTGTTATTGGTTTATTTAGTGTCTCAGTTTCTTCTTGTTTCAACCTTGGAAGGTTGTGTGATGTCAGAAAGTTCTCCATTTCATGTAGGTTTTCGAACTTGTTTCCATATAGGTGTGCATAGTAATCTCTGATAATCTTTTGGGTTTCTTTAAGATCAGTTGTGACTTGATCTTTTGTGTTTATTTGGGCTTTTTCTCTCTTTTTCTGGTCACTCTGGCTATGGGGTCCATTAATCATTTTTATCCTTTCAAAGAACCAGCTTTTTTTGTTGATTTTTTTCAATGATATTTTTGTCTTCTATGTTCCATATTTGGGATTTTACTTGGTGATCTAGATTTATCTGCTGAAGTTAGGGTTTCGGTGTTCTTGTCTTTTCAGCTCCCTTTGTTAAGCTGTTAACTTGTGATGTTTCAGTTTTCTTGACGTATGTTCATAGAGATATAAATTCCCCTCTTAGTACTGATTTCATGGCATCCCAGAGGTTTTGGTAAGATGTGTCTTTGTTTTCATTTGTTTTCAGGAATCTTTTAATTTCCGTTTTGATTTTGTTGTTGACCCAAGAGTTGTAAAGTCTCATGTCCATGTTGTTTTGGATTTGGGGGGAGTTTTGTTGGTAGTGATATTTACTTTTATTCCACTGTGGTTTGAGAAGGTGCATGGCAGTATTTTGATCTTATGAAATGTTTTTATGCTTGATTTATGGCTGATTAGATTGATCTTGGATTACATTCTATGTGGTGATGAGTAGAATGTATATTCCTTGGTTGTTGGGTGGAATGTTTTGTAGGTATTACTAAGTTCATTTGGTCAAGCATCAAGTTGGAGTTCCAGATCTCTTTGTTGATTTTTTTGCCTCCATGATCTATCTAGGGTTGCTAGTGGGGTATTTAAGTCCCCAGCTATGAGAGTGTTACAGTCAATATATTTTTTTAGTTTACTTAGTACCTGCTTTATAAAAGCTTGTACTCCTGTGTTGGGTACATATATGTTTAGGTTGGATATTTCTTATTTATTGATTGAACCTCTTTATTAGTGTGTATTGTTCTTCAATATATTTTTCAATTTTTGATAGTTTAAAGGTTGTTTTGTCTGATATTAATCATGAGTCCTACCTTGTTTTGTAATCCATTCACCTGAAAATTTGTTTCTATCCTCTAACTTTGAATCTGTGAGGGTCTTTTGCAGCAAGATGTGTTTCCTGGAGGCAGCATATTGTTGGGTCACTTCTTTTTTTTTTAATAATCAATATTTTTTATTATAGTTTTGTGGGGTACAGTTAAGGGTTAGGTATACAAATACATTTAATTCAGGCACCCTGTTGATAAGAGGT
>NW_007248532.1:54218-55062 GCF_000164805.1 Carlito syrichta
GTTAAGCCTTTGTTGGACCTGGAGTTGGCAAATACTTTTTCCCAGTTTGTAGGCTGTCTCCCTGCTCTCTTGATGGTTTCTTTGGCTTTGCAGAAGGTTGTCAGTTTAATAAGGTTCCACTTGTCTATCTTCTCTCGTATGACCTGTGGGTTTCAGGTTTTGTTCAGGAATTGGATGCCTGTTCTGATTTCCATGAGGGTATGTCCTTCATTTTCTAAGGTTCTTATGGTTTGAGGTTTTAGATTTAGGTCCCTGATCCATTTGGAGTTAACCTTTGTGCATGGGGATAGATAGGGGTCCTGTTTCAATCTTCTGCATGTGTTCAGCCAGTTTTCCCGCACCATTTACTGAATAGGTTCTCCTCTCCCCAGTGGTAGGTAGTGGAGGCTTTGTCGAAGATGAGTTGGTTAAGAAATTGAGGTTTTCTTCTGGAATCTCAATACTATTCCATTGATCTATATGCCTGTTCCTATACCAATACCAAGCTGTTTTGATGATTGCAGCTTTATAGTAAAGTTGGAAGTCTGGTAATGTGATACCACCTGCTTTGTTTTTTTTGCTGAGGATTGTACCAGCTATTCTTGGATGTTTGTGTTTCCATATGAATTCCTGTGTTGTTTTTTCTAGGTCTGAGAAGAATGTTGCTGGTAATTTAATGGGTATTGCATTAAATCTATAGATTGCCTTAGGTAAGATTGACATCTTCACACTGTCGATTCTTCCAATCCATGAGCATGGGGTATTTTTCCATTTGTTTTGTCATCTTTGATTTCTTTGAGCAGTGTTTTGTAGTTTTCATTGTAAAGGTCTTTCACGTCTCTGGTTAGGAAGATGCCAAGGTATT
>NW_007248533.1:0-5731 GCF_000164805.1 Carlito syrichta
CTAGAGTCTATAATACTGAGTGACCTCTCACAGAAACAAAGATCCGAGTATCACATGTTCTCACTCATATAATGGACCTTGAACATCCAATGCAATACTATAAGAAAATGACTGATGGTACTGGGAAACTATGGGGGGGGATGGGATTAACAGTAGCAAATACCTGTCGGGGGATGGGAAAACACCTCTTATCAACAGGGTGCCTGAATGAAACGTAATTGTACACCTAACCCTTACCTGTACCCCACAAAACCATAATAAAAAATACTGATTAATGAAAAAAAAAAAGAAAGACACCTGAATGCTTGTCCTGTTCCTTGGTTGTCTAAATTAGACCTACCTAAGACAAAGACAACTTGCCTAACTACATCTAAACTATGCACTATGCTAACTATGCCTGCCTCACTGGGGTGGGAGGCCAGACAAGAGTCGTAGCCTCCACCAGAAGCAGTCCCTGAAAGGTGGGAAGCCACCAGACACGTGGGGTTGGGGGACACCGCTGGAATGCCCTGCAGAGCCACCTGTCTCCATGCACCCAATGCCCAGTCCTGGAGGATCCCATTCCTAAATCCTGGGTCCTGTCTCCATGAATCCAGCCTGCAGCCTTCTTTCTGCCCCTTCCTGGCTAGTGGGGGTGGGCACTAGAGAAACCAGATGGGAAAGGAACCTCCCCCTGCCCTCCATGGGATCCCCGGAGCCTCTGTGTCTTTGGGGCAGGAGTCAGACCTCCTGCCCACTTGGCAGTGAGAAACAGGAGACCGGAGTCAGGATCTGAGTATATGGTGCTAGGACCTAGGTAGTGGTAGTGTAGATGAGAGCTTGTCCTCCCATGGGGGTGGCCTTAGAGCAGAAAGGAGAATCAGGGGATGGATGCCTACAGCTGATCCCATGACTCCAGCTGGCCCAGAGTCACACTGCTGACCTTGAGGGTAGGGGAGTGATGGAGCCCTGCCCATCTAACTCATGTCTGTACAGCTTGGTCACAGCGGAGCTTTGCAAATAAATGGATTTGAATGCAGATTCCTACTCATCCCACAGATGGCTCTACCTTTCCCAAGGTCAGGTTGGTTTGGGATGGCAGATGCAAGTCCCCACAGTACTCCATAGTGGGTGCAGGTGGCCAGCACTCAGCAGGCTCTTCTTGAAAGGGTCTCCTGGTACAAATAAAAAGCTGTTTTCTTTCAGGGTTTTGACGTGTAGGGAGCTCAGTGGCACTGGAAGTATCCTGATATCTTGACTTTGTATTTGAAATTGCCCACTTTTTTCATGTAAATTGTGCTGTCTGTGATTTTCATCTTGATTTGTAGTTCTATATATATTCCGTATATTAGTCTTTTTTTAATGTATATATTGAAATACATGTTGTCCTTCACCCCCGCCCTGCCTGCTCTTGTCCTCACCCCAGGTGGCTGCACCACTGTCATGACCCACTATGAGTTCTCAGAGGTCCTGCTGCCTCCCCAGGCACATGTGACCCTGGCCTATGAAATACCCCAGTATATCCTGATACTCTCTGGCTCTGCCCTAGAACAGAAGGTTTTCCCATGGCTCAGCACATACACCACATCCTCTGATTGGTTTACCCATCCTGGGATGAATTAGTGACTGATCCTTTCAATGTCAGGTTTCATTTCCAATCCAACTAATGTTCCTGAGGAGGAGGCCAGCCCAATGAAGAGCTGTAGCACAGAAAAGAGAGGAAAGTTATCCTGAGTCAGCCCACAGATTCTCAACATCTTCGAATAAAATGCTGTTAATCATTGTCAAACCTTTAGGGTTCAGAGTACACTGCCATTTGCTTTATTTGTAAATTAATCCATTCTATGCTGTAGTTCTCTAAGGTACATTTTTTTTTTGAGTTGGAGTCTCACTCCATTGCCCAGGCTAGAGTACAGTAGCACACTCATGGCCACCCCAGCATCAACCTGCTGGGTGCCGGCAATCCTTCTGCCTCAGCCTTCCAAGTAGTTGGAACTACAAGCGCGCACTACCATGCCTGGCTAGATACATATTTTTATTGCTACCATTTACACCTGGTAAACTGAGGCCTAGTACATTTTGGATGGTCTGTTCAGGGCTTAGTAGTCCCACTGGCAAAGGGCACCTTAAAAACAATGTATTAAGTGACAACTGCCCATCACCAGGGCCTCCGTTAATGCCCTCAATGTCATTTCAGTCGTGCACAGAATAATACATAGAATAACCTCACCTCCTCCCTCTCATTCTCCTAGAGGCTCATCTATTCTATGACCAGGATCATGTGGCTGCTATATCATGGTCATATTTCAAAAATTAATTTTAAAATATTGTATTTAAAGAATGATATGAACAGGAAGCAGAGCTCAGGAAATTGAAGAGATTTTCAGACTCAAATCCGAGGTCCACATGTCATCCTTGCTTTCTCTTTCTCTCCTGACCCCTAGAAAACTTTATATATATAAATATATATGTATATGTGTGTGTGTGTGTGTGTGTGTGTGTTTATTTATTTATTTATTTAGTCAGAGTCTCACTCTGTCACTCATGGCCACAGCAGTCTTGACCTGCTGAGCTCAGGTGATCCTTCCGCCTCTGCCTTCCAAGTAGCTGGAACTACAGGCATGTGCCACAACACCCAACTAATTTTTTGATTTATTGTGGAGATGAGGTCTTGCCATGTTGCCCAGGATGGTGTAGATGGTGTAAAGCCAGTGGGCTCAGGCAGTCCTGTCACCTTAGCCTCCCAAAATGCTGGGATTACAGGCATGAGCCACCACACCTAGCCATAATCTATTTTTCTTCTGCATACATGCCCAATGTTTATATATAACCTTCTTCTTCCCCTTTATTTATTATTTATTTAAATGGAAAAGAAATAAATTTGGCTTTCATAATCTGTGACTTGGTTTTCTAAATATTAGAAACAACTATAGTATTTTTTAACACATTTTTAAGAGTCTGTATTGGGATATAATTTATATAACACAGTAATCACATGTCTAAGTGTAAAATTCTAAATTTTTCAGTCTATTTACAGGGGGGGTTATGCAATCATAATTACAACCTAAATTTAGAATATGTCTATCCCTTAAAAGAAAAAAATGCAGGCGGGCTCAGTGGCTCAGCCTGTAATCCCGTGCTTTGGGAGGCTGAGGTGAGTGAATTGCCTGAGCCCGCGGGTTCGAGACCCACCTAGGCAATTTGGTGAGACCTCATCTCTACAATTAAAAAAAAAAAATTAGCCTGGTGTGGTAGCATGTGTCTATAGTTCCAGCTACTTGGAAGGCTGAGGCAGAAGGATCGCCGGAGCCCAGCAGGTCGAGGCTGCAGTGACTGGGAGCGGCCACTGCACTCCAGTCTGGGTGACAGAGTGAGACTCCAACTCAAAAAAAAAAAAATGTGGGGGCACGGTGGCTCACACCTGTAATCCCCACACTTTGGGAGACTGAGGCAAGAGGATTGCCTGAGGCCATGGGTGGGAGACCAGTCTGGGCAACATGGTGAGACCTCATCTCTACAATAAACAAAAAAATTAACCAGGCATGGTGGCACATCCCTGTAGTTCCAGCTACTTGGAATGCTGAAGTGGAAGAATCACCTGAGCCCAGCAGGTTGAGACTGTGGTGGCCATGAGCAGTGTGTCACTGCACTTCAGCTTTGATGACAAAGTGAGACTCTGACTCACAAAAAAAAAGAAAAAAAGTGCATCCTATTTGTAGTCACTCTCCTTTACTATGCCAGATCTAGAAAATAATTAGTCAATTTTACACAATGAGCATATTTTATAATGAGGCTATTACAGGAATTTCTAATAACTGGAATCATAAATTATGTGGTCTTTTGGGTCTGGTTTCTTTCACTTAGCTTAATATTTTGGGGATTCATTCCTGTTGAGGCAGGCATCATTACTTCAGTCCTTTTGTTGGCAAGTAGTCTTCTTTCCATGGATACATTATGCAAAATGATTTGATATATTTTTTAATTATTTAATGAATATTTGGAGCTGTTTCTGCTTTGGGTTATTAATATAAATACTGCTGTGAACACTCACTTGAGAGTCTTTGAATGACTATAGGAATTTAATGTCTTTTGTAAACATTCCTTGCAGGGAACTTTCTTGGTTGCATAGTAATATTATGTGTACAATTTTGAGGAATGGCCAAATTGTTTTTTCTTCAAAATGGCTACAGTATTTTACATTTTCATTTGCAATATGTATGGGTTCTAATTTCCACATCTTTTCTAACACTTGTCATTGTCCCTTTGCTATAGCCACTCTAATAGGTGTAATTTTCTCATTGTGTTTTGACTTGCATTTCCTTAATAACTAATAACATTAAGAATAATTTCAAATGTCAATTGGCAATTGCATATCTTCTTTGGAAAAATGACTATTAAAAATTTCTGTCTGACCGGGCTCAGTGGCTGAGCATGTTGTCCCAGCACTTTGGGAGGCCGAGGCGAATGGATTGCCTGAGCTCGCAGGTTCAAGACCCACCCAGGCAACTTGGCAAGACCTCATCTCTACAACGAATCAAAAATTAGCCAGGTATGGTGGCGCTCACCTGTAGTTCTGGCTACTTGGAAGGCTGATTGTCGGAGCACAGCAGGTCGAGGCTGCCGTGGCCGGGAGTGTGCCACTGTACTCCAGTCTTGGTGACAGAGTGAAACTCCAATTCAAAAAAAAAAAAAATTCTGTCCATTTTGAGTTGATCAGTTATGTTTTATTATTGATTTGTAAGAGTTCTTTGTATATTCTGAACACAAACACTAATCAGATGTGTAATGTGAAATATTTTCTTCCATTCAATAACTTGTCTTTTTATATTCTTCGTGGTATTGTTTAAAGAATAAAAGTTTTAAAATGTGATGAAGTACTATTCATCAATTCTTTTTCTTCTTGTTCTTTTGGTGTACTATTGAAGAAATCCTTACCTAAACCAAGATCACAAAAATTTAATCTATTGTTTCTCCTAAGAATCTTTAGTTTAGCTCTGACATTCTGAGTGTGTGTGTGTGTGTGTGTGTGTGTGTGTGTGTGTGTGAGTGAGACTTAGGGGTTCAATTTCATACTTTTGTATGTGGCTATCTGATTTTATCAGCATCGTTTGTAAAAAGAATTTTCCCATTGAAATTTCTTGGCATCTTTGTCAAAATCAATGTATTGTAAATTAATGTAATAAAATTTTAATTCTATTCTACTGGTCAACATAAATCTATTTTATCCCAGTACCACACTGTTTAAATGTTGTAACATTATAGAATTGCTACTGAGATGTTATTGAATTTTGTTATTCTTTTTAAAATGTGATTTTTTTTTTTTTTTTTTTGCATAGCCATATGATAATTTGTTGGGGAGTTTTTTTGTTTGTTTGTTTTTGTTTTTTAGTTGGAGTCTCATTCTTGTTGCCCACATTGGAGTGCAATGACACCTCACAGCCACTACAGCCTCAACTTGCTGGGCTTAGGTGATCCTTCCGCCTCAGCCTTACAAGTAACTGGAACTACAGACGCACACCAACACACCTGGCTAGTTTTTTGTGTGTGTGACTTATTGTAGAGAGGAAGTCTCACCAAGTTGCCCAAGCTGGTCTCGAACCCCCAGGCTCAGGCAATCCTCTCATCTCTACCTCCCAAAGTGCTAGGATTACAGGCTGAGCCACTGCACCCAGCCAATAATTTCTATTTTTAAAAAATTACTTTGAAGCCGGGCTCGGTGGCTCAGCCTGTAATCCCGCGCCTTTGGGAGGCT
>NW_007248533.1:5927-32660 GCF_000164805.1 Carlito syrichta
CCGGAAGCGGCCACTGCACTCCAGTCTGGGTGACAGAGTGAGACTCCAACTCCAAAAAAAAATTACTTTGGAGACAGGCGCGGTGGCTAATGCCTGTAGTCCCAGCACTTTGGGAGGCGGAGGTGAGAGGATTGTCTGAACCCAGGGGTTTGAGACCAGCCTGAGCAACTTGGCGAGATCTCGTCTCTATAATAAAATCAAAAAATTAACCGGGCATGGTGGCATGCACCTGTAGTTCCAGCTACTTGGAAGGCTGAGGTGGAAGGATCACCTGAGCCCAGTAGGTCTAAGCTGCGGTGGCTGTGAGCGTGCACTCAAGTTGGGGATGACAAAATGAGACTTCAACTCAAAAAAAAAAAAAAGTTACCTTGGAATGTGAAGGCATTGCATTGAATCTGTAGATCCATTTTTGGTTATTTTGATTTTTTTCTCTTTTTAAAAATTTTTATTATAAAGATGTCGACAATTCAGGGTTAAGTATTATAAATACTGATCATGAAGTTACCCTTATTGATGAGGTATGTCCCTCCCTCCCCTAGCAGTTTCCTCAACTGCCAATCCCACCACCCCTGCCCTGGCAGTTTCCCACTACTGCAATTTGCTTTTCTTATAGCATTATAATTGTTCAAGGTCCGCTTATGAGTGAGAACATATGGTACTCTGTTCTTTGTTTCTGTGATAAATCACTGAGTATGATCGACTCACTCTGTCTCCCAGGCTGGAGTGCAGTGGCACACTCACGGCCACCACAGCCTCAATCTGCTGGGCTCGGGTAATCCTTCCCCTCAGCCTTCCAAGTAGCTGGAACTACAGACATGTGCCACCAGACGCAGCTAATTTTTTTATTTACTGTTGAGATGAGGTCTCACTAAGTTGCCCAGGCTGGTCTCAAACCCATGGGCTCAGGCAATCCTCTCACCTCGGCCTCCCAAAGTGCTGGGATTATAGGCATGAGCCATTGCGCCTGGCCTATTTTGATCTTAATACTAAGTATTATCTTTGAACATTGAGTATCTCTCAATTTATTAAGTTCTGCTTTGATTTCATTTAGCATTTTTAAGTTTGATTTATTTATTTATTTATTTATTTATTTATTTATTTGAGTGCGAGTCTCACTCTGTTGACCAGGTTGGAGTGCCGTGGCACACTCACGGTCACTCCAGCGTCGACCTGCTGGGCTCCAGCAATCCTTCCGCCTCAGCCTTACAAATAGCCGGAAATAGAGGCACTCGATACCACACCCAGTTAATTTTTTTTATTTATTGTAGAGACGAGGTCTCACCAAGTCGCCTGGGCTGGTCTCGAACCCATGGGCTCAGGCAATCCTCTCGCCTCACCTTCCAAAGTGCTGGGATTATAGGCTGAGCCACCGAGCTGGGCCTAGCATTTATGTTTTTTTAGTGTAAGTTCTTGCAATTCTTTTTTAAAATTTATTTCTGAATGTTTCTTTTCTTCCAATGTTATTAGTAATAAAATTATTTTTAATTTGATTTTTAGAGTTTTGATTTTTTTTTTTTTTGAGTCAGAATCTCACTCCGATGCCCAGGCTGGAGTGCAGTGGCATGCTCACAGTCACCTCAGTGTCCACCTGCTGGGCTCAGGCGATCCTTACGCCTCAGCCTTCCAAGCAGCCAGAACTACAGGTACGCGCCACCACGCCCGGCTAATTTTTTGATTTAATGAGAGGAGGTCTCATCAAGTTGCCTGGGTTGGTCTCAAATCCACGGACTCAGGCAATCCACCCACCTAGGCCTCCCAGAGTGCTGGGATTGCAGCCTGAGGCACTGAACCTGGCCGAGTTTTGATTTTTATATAAAATACAATATAATTCTGAACATAGGTCTTGTATCTTGTGACACTGATGAAACTGTTAGTTTAAGTTTTTCGTGAATTTCATACTCATTTTTATGTAGAAGACTATGTCATGTGTAACAAAACATTCTGCTACTTCTTTTCCAATGTGGAGGATTTTATTTATTTTCCTAATACGATTTCCTTGGTTAATACCTCAGGTACAATGTTGAATGCAGTAGTAAAATTAGAAATTATTGTCTTGTTTTCAACTTACAGGAAAAAAGCACTCAATTTTTCACCATTAAGTATAATATTAGTTGTAGGGCTTTTTTTAATAGATGACTCTTAGCAGATCTCAGAAGTTCCCTTGTATTAGTTTGTTGTGAGTTTTATCACAAATGAATGATGAATTTGGCAAGTGGTTTTCTGTGTCTATTGAAATAATTATTTTTTCCCTTAATTCATATATTGTAATAACTAGATTGAGTTTGAGGCAGTAAAGCAACATTGCATTTTATTATATCATCCTACCTGGTCATTGTATATAATCATGTTTATATGTTGCTAAATTCAGTTTGCTAGTATTGCTAGTATACTTATAGAAGGTTTTGGTCCATACTCTGTTTTATTAGTGATTCTTTTGTCTGGTTTTTGTATCATGGTAATACTAGCTAATAGATAAATTGGGAAATGATATCGATACTTCTATTGTTGGAAGTTTTATGGAAAATGGTATTAATTCTTCATTAAATGTTGATGAAATTTACCATTTAAACAATTTGATAGTTGACTTTTCTATATAAAAATACTAATATTTCTTTCTTTGTTATATAACTATTTCGATATTCCATGTCGTCATCCATAATGTGTAGCCACATGCAATTTTTATTAAGATCTTTTAAGTTAACTTCTAGACTAAATGGAAAATTCAAACTAAACTTATTTTTGAGTCAGGCAGGGTCAAATGAGAAAGTGTGGTGATTGAGACCAAACATCTAAATTCTGGTAAATAATTGTACCAATATTGTTTTAATGTTACAGAAAAGCAGTAATTCTTTGTAGGTACTATGTGGAATATAATCATTTCAGAAATCTGTATAAAACATAAAATTTGTTTCCTAGTGGTAAAAAAAAAAATTACATCCTATACATTTTTTTTTTTTGAGTTGGAGTCTCACTCTGTTGCCCACACTGGAGTGCAGTGGCCACTCCCAGCCACCGCAGCCTCGACCTGCTGGGCTTCAGCGATCCTTCCGCCTCAGCCTTCCAAGTAGCCGGAACTACAGGCGCGCGCTACCACGCCTGGCTGATTTTTTGATTTATTGTAGAAATGAGGTCTCGCTGCCCAGGCAGGTCTCGAACCCACGGGCCCAGGCAATCCACTCACCTCAGCCTCCCAAGGCTCGGGATTACAGGCTGAGCCACCGAGCCCGGGTCTATACATTTTTTTAAAAGCAGAATTTATTGAGAGGACAGAAAAACTCCCTTAGTGGGAGGGGACCCGAAGCGGTTGCCCAAACCTATACATTATTATTACCTATCGTTTATTAGGAAATTAGGATATGTTCCAAATGAAAAAGCAGAATTTCTCATGAGATGTCAATGTCTGCCTCAGAAAATCTATCTGAAATGTTATCTTGAGGTGTACACTGTTGATACGTGTGCATTTTGGGAACATATTATATATATTCTAAAAACTTTAATGAAGACAACTAAATTCCTCAGAAAGTTACAAGAATCCTAAAATGCTGAATAGAGTTGAATGGAAAATGTGAGAGCTTCCTAGGTCCAAAATTTAACCAAGGGAAAAATTCAGAGAAGTAATCAAACTAAGTAGCTAGTGCTCCTTTTAAGTAAGGTTAATCACAAGAATTCCAAATTTATGTAGGTTGTCCAGATTGTCAGATGGCAAAAGAAATTAGAAAAGAACTAAGCCAACCATAAACTTTCCAAATATGAGAGTTCTCATATGTGAGAGCCAAATTATGAATTATTTTTAAAACAAGAAATAAGCTACCAGCAAGAGTATCAGAAGAAATTTCACATCATATAAACCTCAGACATATAAATTATGTTTCTAAATGTTTAATATGTTTAAGTCAATGCAATGGGAAAAATTGTAACAAAAAAATAATGTGGACAAAACCAAAAAGTATAACCTTTACAAGCCACATATGGAAAAGAGTCAAATAGCAAGAAAACAATTGAAAATATAATTAATTCACTTAATACACAACATATGAGTTAAACCCTAAATTAGACTGAGCTGATGAAAGGACTGATGACTGGGCTATTGAACACAGATGATACAATAAAAAGAGAAAAAAGTAATAAAAATACAAATAAAATTATACATATATTAAGACTAGAATTTCATCAACAAGGGTACCTGCATAATTAACATTTGTATATCTAACCCTGAATTGTACCCCACATTTTTATAAAAATAAAAAATATATCTATAAATAAAATAAAATACTAGAATTAAAAGAAATGAGAAACATTTAACTGTTTATCTAGAATATATTGAAACACTGAAAGGCAACATTCAAAGAATTGTTGATATACCAGTTTTTAAAATTGAACACCAGAGAGAAATTATTGAATTCTTCTTTTTTTTGGAGTTGGAGTCTCACTCTGTCACCCAGGCTGGAGTGCAGTGGCACACTCACAGCCACCACAGCCTCGACCTACTGGGCTCAAGTGATCCTTCCGCCTCATCTTTCCAAGTAGCTGGAACTACAGGCACACACCACCATGCCCGGCTAATTTTTTGATTTATTATAGAGATGAGGTCTCACCAAATTGCTCAGGCTGGTCTTGAACCCATGGGCTCAAGCAGTCCTCTTACCTTGGCTTCCCAAAATGCTGGGATTATGGGCATTGAGCCACCACGCCTGGCCGAAATTATTGAATTTTTAAATGCATTATGTCACAGAAAGAAAGATTTTTTAAAATTTTATATTCATAATAGTCAAACTACCTTACACCAAAGATGAAGAAAACTCTTAAATACATAAGAAAAAGAGATAACTGACAAAATTGAAAGCAAAATTTCCAGTTTGTATAGCACCAAAAATAGAAATACATTCTTAACAAAGCTGAGAAAAAATATTATCAAAGCTAAAATTGGGTTAAAATACTTTTAACTAATAAGGGAAATTAAAATATTTTTGAAAGAGCACACTTCAAGAAAAATATGTGCATGTATGAAGTTATGAAAATGAAAGAGGAGGAGACTAGATATGGGGATATCAAATCATGTGGACATTGAACTGAAGAAAACACACAGTCCTTGGCAATATCCAATTTAAAAGCATTGAGGTATCTAATGGAAATTTCACAAATTGTGTTTAAACCAAATTTTAAAATTCTATGCTACTTGAACAATTTAACTGATGGCAGAAAAAAATCTATTTTTTCAGAAGATATTTTTCTATTACTAGTTAAAAATTGATGTTATGTCAGTTGCAGAATATTTTGCAGAATATGTATTATTCTTTTTTCAGAACTGATGAACACCAAAGGACTGACAGTGGCATAGAGATTGACCACAAGTCTCTGTACACCGAGGATGGCCGGGTCATATTCCCATAACAGGCTTGAGGAGAATGAGATAATGAAGTCCACCCAGTACATAACCACAAATAAACTCACCAGCAGCAGGATGGTCTGAGTGGCCCTTTTCTCTGGGGAAGTCCTTGGGGAGAGAATGGTGTTATGAAGGTGCTGGGATCGCCTCTGATGCCTGCACAAGAGAATCACCATGTATGTACTTGAGAGCAGCATAACTCCCACAAAGAAAATATTCTGAGACACTGACAGAGTAAAAACCAGTCCCTTGACAAGAGAGCTCATGGGGGAAAGGAAGCAGTATTTACTGACATTCAGTAGACTGGTCTGTGTAACATTGGAATAAGCTACTGTGTAGATGATCACATTACTCCTAGAAGACAAATTGAGTGACCACAAAAAGAAGAAAATACAAATAATGTAATTTGTAAATTGACACTTAAATCTTGCCAACCAGGAGGTGTTGGGGCTGATAGTGATGGCCTGAAACACACTTAGGAGGCAGGTGGTGCAGATGGAGAGGCTTCTCATCACCCTGCTCAGGTAGAACACAGCCTTACATTTGAAGTCATTCCAAAAATGTAGTGACTCAGACATGTCTGGAGACAAAACCTCCACTACAAGGAGGAGCATCACTATGTGGACGAAAGTCAAGTGACAGATAACCGGGTCCTGTGGCTTGGGCCTGCAATCCAGGAGGAGTGTGATGATGTGAAAGAGAAGGAGCAAGGTGCTGGCTGAGATTCCAATGCCAGCTTGAAAGAAAAAGGCATTTTTTAATGAAAACATAAATAGAAAGTGTGTTCATCTTCATGGCAAAGGAGAAATATATTTTAGATATCTGAAAAAAAAACAAAAACAATAGACCTCACATTATCAATATTCTTTCCTCATTATTCAAAATTATGAGAAATTATCATTTTGTTTTACCCACTTATTTTTTTTACAAATCCTTCCAGCCAGGCACGGTGGCTCTCATCTGCAATCCCAGCACTTTAGGAGGCCAAGGAGAGAAGAAGGCCTGAGTCCAGGGGTTCAAGACCAGCCTGGGCAACTTGGTGAGACCTTATCTCTACAACAAATCAAAAATTCAATCGGGCTTGGTGGTGCACACCTGTGGTTCCAGCTACTTAGGAGGTGAGGTGGAAGGATCACCTGAGCCCAGCAAGTCGAGGCTGCAGTGGCCGGGAGTGTGCCACTGCACTCCCACATGGGCGACAGAGGGAGACTCCGACTCAAAACCTCCCCCAAAAAACGCCCTGCCTACATCTTTTAAATTCTTATTAATCCAGCCTCTGGGTTATTTTATATTTGTAATGTGCCAACACCTCCACAATCATGCCCTTATAGGATGCACACTATCTATATTTTTATTGCACCTTGGTCTTCCTTTGTAGAAATGATATCTTTGTTCCACATTCCCCTATTTCATGTTTACCATCCAAAGCAATGATGGGTGTATGAAGTTTTTCAGTGATATTTGTACCAGTGGATTAAATGAAGCCTTATGCAAAGAGAGAATCACCTACTGTCAGAATTCCAAACAACAAAGAATATAATACCTGGTTGTCTTTCGCACATGCCTTCACTTTGGCCTTTTTTGTTCTCCATTTCTCTTTCCCATTTTGGGGCTCTTTGGTTATACTGGGCCAACTGCAATAACTCAGGATGATATTTCTATCTTTAATAGGCAGATGTACAATCTTGACCCCATATGCAACTGTCTGTTTTCATTACCATGAAATCGAGTATATTCATTATATGTAGAAATTATGACATGGATATAATTGGAAGGGATATTTTGCTTACCCCAAACCCTATTAATAATATCACCTAAAATTTTGTCCTGGGTCTCCCTCAGTATAGTTTCCATCTGAGAGATCCTTTATGTAAACTATCTCCGCAGAGGATTCTTTTTTGTGTGTGTGAGTTGGGGACTCATTCTGTCATCCAGACTGGAGTGCAGTGGCATAATCACAGCTCACACAGCTCCAACTCCTGGACTCAAATGATTCTATCACCTCACCCTCCCAAGTAACTGGGACTATAGGTATGCACCATTGTGCCCAGCTAATTTTTTTTATTTTTTGTAGAGATGAGGTCTCTCTATGTTGCCCAGGATGGTCTCAAACTCTTGGGCTCAAACAATTCTCCTGCCTTGGCCTCCAAAAGTCCTGGGATTACAAGTGTGAGTCATTGCACTCAGCCTCAGCAGAGGGTTCTTAACGTTCAGCTCTCAGTTACCAAGAAGATAAACATGACTTTTAATCACTCTATGAAAACAGTAAAGTGGTATCAAAATAATCATATGGTGATCTTTTTCTTGAGATTCCCCTTAATACAGGGATAACTTCCTCTACTTTGAAGTATACCTAGGTCTCCAATAATAAAGATAATTCTCCTTCAATTTTTTTTTTTTTTGGAGTGACAATCTCACTCTGTCACCCAGGATGGAGTGCAGTGGTATGCTCACAGCCACCATAGCCTTGACCTGCTGGGCTCAGGCGATCCTTCCACCTCAGCTTTCCAAGTAGCTGGAGTCACAGGTGCATGCCACCATGCCTGGCTAATTTTTTGATTTATTGTAGAGACGAGGTCTCGCTAAGTTGCCCAGGCTAGTCTCAAACCCCTGGGCTCATGCAATCCTCTTGCCCTACACCTCCCAAAGTGCTGGGATTATAGGTGTGAGCCACTACACCCAGTTTCATCAAGTTATCTCCAATACCAGAACACATTATATAATTTCACAGAATAATTTTACAGTTAGTGTTTTATGTTATTTGGCCAGAATTTAGGTATTATGTTATCAAATTAATTTAATCCGGTGCTTAGAACACTTCAGCTTTATGACACATTCACTCAGGTTCTTCTGAGACGATAGTATGTGCAATTATATTTTAAGGTCATTTATCACTATAACATTTTACATACATATACACATACACAATTAGTATTATTGGTTCATACTCAGAAATTAATAGTTGAGGTTAAAGAATTGCTCTAATAGGCTGGGTGTGGTGGCTCACACCTATAAACCCAGCACTTTGGGAGGCTGAGGTGAGAGGATTGCCTGAGCCCATGGGTTCGAGATCACCCTGGGCAACTTGGTGAGACCCCCATCTCTACAATAAATCAAAAAATTAGCCGAGCATGGTGGCATGTGCCTGTAGTCCCAGCTACTTGGAAGGCTGAGGTGGAAGGATCGCCTGAGCCCAGCAGATTGAGGCTGCAGTGGTTGTGAGCATGCCACTGCACTCCAGCCTGGGTGACAGAGTAAAACTCCAACTCAAAAAAAAAATTGTCCTAATACCAGCTGATTGTATGCATTTACAAAGGATATACTGTATGATTGATTAAATGGCTGTTCATCATTCTCCAAAAGCTTAATCTAGTGAAGAAATACATTTATTTTAACTACCAGAACAAAACAACCTATAGTTCCACCAACATCCACCTGTTCCTCAGCATAGTTGGGTTCTGCTGTCTTGATGAAATGGGAAGGGCACCAGGAAACCATTGACTTAAAGGCTTCATGGTCTCTCTATGTATGCATACGTTTTGAGTCAGGGTCTTGCTCTGTCGCCCAGGCTAGAGTGCACTAGCACAATCACGGCCCACTCTAGCCTCAACCTCCAGGGCTTAGGTGATTCAGCCTCCTAAGTAGCTGAGACTACAGGCGCACACCATCATGCTCAGCTAACTTTGTATGTTGTGTAGAGACGAGGTGTCCCTATGTTGCTCGGGATGGTCTTGAGCTCCTGGGCTCAAGCATTTCTCCCACTCCGTCACCCAAAGTACTGGGATTACAGGCATAAGCCACCACACCGGGACAATGATCTCTATATTTTAAGGATCATGACTCAGTTCCAGTGAAAGTTTATTTGGGCATGGACTAATCATATATGTGCAATTATTTGTTAACTATATAGCTATATAATTGCATTAATATACTCCATATATTATAAGCCACACACCAAAAAGAAATACAATGATTAGATAAAATAACATAGACAAAAAATCTAATACTTTATTTTTTTACTCCAAGAAATATTCAGCTCACCCTCTCTAACTCATGTCTCTCATTCTGTAAATGATCATTGCTTACTAAAAAAGACTTGTTCTTCTGGATTGTCAAACAGCATCTTTCTTAATCAAAGCTCTTAAGTCACTTTATTAGCAATCACTAAAATAGAATAAACAAAATCATCTTTATGGCCGCCTGTTAACAAATTATTATATAATGTTAACAACATCTTATACCTTATGATGTCATGGGTTTAAACAGTCCCCCAAATTTTGAAATATCTTAAAGTATCTCCAAAGTTAAAAGAACAACAAAAAAAGACTAAGTTATAAAATTTTGTGTAAATACATACAAGTCAAACAGAGAAAAAATATTAACATGAGTAAAATCAAATACATTTCCAATTCTAACACATTAGAAAATTATAAATATCCTTTCATAAACCTATACATTTTATGGCTGTGTACAATTTATAAATTCATATGGTTATGTCCAGAAACATCTACTGTGTTTATTTAAATACAATAAACTTTAATACTAAAATTCTGAGCAGAGAATTCTCCTAACATTTTGCTGAAGAAACAGTCTTGCTTTCTTCCACTACCCACCTGCATTTGAGCTCTCCCTGTTAAGAAAGCTAAGAAGTAAACCCTCACCCAGCTGAGTCTCAGGAGTGAGTCAGTACATAAGAGATGACGCCTCCAAGATGTGGTTATAAAAAATATAACCACATCAGCCTATCTCCCTCCAGATCCATGACTGTCATGTCATCTGTAGACACAGGACAGCCCTGGCCTTGGGACTGATAGGAAAGGGAATTAACATTAGAAACACTAAACTTAATTACTAGAAAACAACAGGGTAGAAGCAGCTGGGTTCCAAACTTTCTACATGTGAGCGCATTTCCCTAGGCTGCGCCAATCTGGATAGGTTGTCTGGTCTCCATCCTTGTCAACAAAACTGAAGTAAAAATAATAGTCCTCCCTTCAGAACAAGAAGGAAGACATGTCAGATTCCCCAGAGTATCCCACTGCTTCAAGAGTGTGCTGGTGGCCTCCACACTTGTTCTCCAGTGGTCTCAGGGCCTCAGCTAGATGAGATGATACAGCACATTGTGTGAATTAGGAAAATGTCCCCTCCAATAAACACACTTAGTCTGGATGATCTTTCCCACAGAGGACACAGCCCTGAGCCCAGGCACCTGTGGTGAAAGCAGAACTTGGTTGCTTCCCCCCCTATTCTGCCACCTGCTTGGGCAGGTGCATTTATGGAGGGCAGAAGGGACACTTACATGCCCAGCAGCAGAGGGCTGGGACACGTGCTGTCCTTCTCAAGATATCTTATTTACATGGGGATGTCCGGCTTCCTTGGTGGGTGTCTGCCCTGCAACCACCATCCCTCAGTCTCCTCTGCTGATTCTAGTCACAGGGCTGTTTTATTTTATTTTATTTTATTTTTGAGTTGGAGTCTCACTGTCGCCCAGACTGGAGTGCAGTGGCCGCTCCCAGCCACCGCAGCCTCGACCTGCTGGGCTCCGTTGATCCTTCTGCCTCAGCCTTCCAAGTAGCCAGAACTACAGGCGCATACTACCACGCCCGGCTAATTTTTTTTGATTTATTGTAGAGATGAGGTCTCGCCTGCCCAGATGGGTCTCGAACCCGTGGGCTCAGGCAATCCACTCACCTCAGCCTCCCAAAGGCATGGGATTATAGGCTGAGCCACTGAGCCTGGCTGCAGGGCTGTTTTATTTCACACACTCAGAAATACAGAAATTGCTCTTGAGCAACTGACAATTGTCTTGTTTCTGTGACATTCATCAAATCACCCCATGGTTATAACTAACCCTAAGGTGAACATTAATCGTAATGATGACTGCCACAGCTGTGGTCCCCTTTATTAATCGAACACCATCTGATTTTAAAACAGTGGCATTAAACCGGGTGCAGTGGCTCAGGTCTGACCAGTCCTTATGTGCACGCCCCCAGACAGGGCAACCCTCAGGAGCACTGAGAGAACTTTCCAGCTTCCAGGTGATCTGCCTCTAGGACCCTCTCCACTTGTCCGATCACCTTCTGAGATCTGGCAAGGATTAGGTCCACTGAGCGTCTGATCAAGCCTGGGACTTTCTATAACTCACAGAGTCCTGCATAACTAAAATGAAGCAATTCCTGTGAGAATAATCAATCCCAGCACTTTGGAAGCCTGAAGCAGGATTGCTTGAGCTCAGGAGGTTGAAACCAACCTGGGCAACATAGTGAGACCTCATCTCTACAAAAAGAAATTTTTTTTTCATTAGCCTGGTATGGTGGTATGCATCTGTAATCCAAACTACTCAGGAGGCTGAGTCTGAAGGATCACCTGAGCCGAGGAGGTCAAGGGTGCAGTGAGATGTGTGATTGTGCCACTGCACTCCAGCCTGGGTGAAAGAGTGAGACTCTTACTCAAAAAATTTTTTTTAGAAATCTATGATTATGACAATGTGCCAGTTTGCGACCTAGACTCAAAGGTCTCAAATACTTCTGCTTTTTCATTCAGAACCCCGCCATCTCTGTGACAAACCCATGTTAGCCTGCCGAAGGATGAGATACCATAGGGAGGAGAACCAAGGTGCCCCCATTGATAGCCAGCTCAGCCCAGCAGAGCTGCCTAGTCAACCAGCAGCTGACAACAAGTGCAGTCCGGGAAATTGTTGAAAGACCAACAGCTACTAAGTGGCTGGACCAGGAGTCAGAATCAATTCCGCCTGACTCCAAACCCCACGCCTGCACAGATCGCATGACTCATGCAGCTCCCCTGGCTCTTTGAGGTTCTGGAGAGTGATGCTTCTACAACAGAGGCAGCTGCTGGTTGACTAGGCGGCTCTGCTTCTGGGCTGACCCCAAAGTGGGGTCACCTTGGTTCTCCTCCCTATGGTATCTCATCCTTCACCTAGTTCTCATCATCACTGGGAATAATCCGCCCCCCCGAGAATGTTTCTAACGTGTCTCGGAAGGACTTGGAATAATTTGGGGAAATGGCTGAGGGCTGAGCTTAGGAAATTAAAACCTAACATTAATATTATTCATGTATCATTAGCATTATTCATGTATCATTATGAAATATCTATCTGCAAAACCTATAATAGCCTGCTGAAATAGCTTGCTTGACATAATAAGTAACTCATTTTGCAACAGATCTTCCATCTTAGCCTAGAGATGACCCTCTTATGTAACCTTCTTGTAATCCTGTGCCCCTCAGTGATTGGAAACTCCCTAGTTGCATAAATTCTGTAACCATCCATACCCCTTACTACCCCTTAATCATATGGTTTGCCAAGAAATATCAATCAAACTGTATAGCTTACGTAATGTTTACCTTTAAAAGACCCACTACTAGCCGGGCTCGGTGGCTCAGCCTGTAATCGCATACCTTTGGGAGGCTGAGGTGAGTGGATTGCCTGAGCCCGCGGGTTCAAGACCTGCCTGGGCAACTTGGCGAGACCTCATCTCTACAATAGATCAAAATGAGCTGGGCGTGGTAGCGCGCACCTGTGGTTCCAGCTACTTGGAAGGCTGAGGCGGAAGGATTGCCAGAGCCCAGCAGGTCAAGGCTGCTGTGACCAGGAGCGGCCACTGCACTCCAGTCTGGGTGACAGAGTGAGACTCCAACTCAAAAAAAAAAAAAAAAAAAGACCCGCTGCTCACTCTGCTCGCCGCCAAGAGCCACCTGGGACACTAGTCCGCTCTTGGTCACCGGCATCAATAAAGGACCATAATCTGACCTTCTCTGCATATTGGCATCATTTCTTGCAATCCAGCTATAACATTTGGAGGCCCCAGCAAGTTATTTCGCTGACCTCGGGAGGAGGCCTTGCTCCTGCTCTCCCTGCTCGGTGAAGGTGTTATAGTGGAGGCGCCCCCTGAGTCATTCCAGGGCCCCATAACCTGTCAACTGGCTCCGAGGGCTTCAAAAATACCTGAGTCCATCTGTGTTAACCTAGGGTAAGAATCTGTTTATTCTGTTTATGCCCATACTTCTGTTAAGGAGGTTAAAGCCTGATTAGGCCACTCCTCTTGGTTCAGTATCTGGTTTCAGTTTGGGTACCCTCTTAATCACTAATGGGGTGGGGAGAGCTTTCTCATCTGGGTCCTCAGGGGTCACTCTGTAGGCGCCAGAGAAATGTTGAGCTGACCTGTTAGTGCTCTTGTTTGTATTTGCATTTGCTAAAAAGCCAGCTGTTTTGTTATTCTTATGTTGGTAAGTTTCTGTTTCTCTTGAATAATTGTTCTTTGTCTCATATCATTTTATGTTTTCCTGAGTGTTACTGTCACCTTTTTGTTTGTTTAATATTCATGTAGGCAGCAAAGGTTCCCAGAAAAATAGGGAATTCTACTCTTATGAACCCAGACTCTGGTGTAGGTCTAAGATAAGAGGCATTCTTCCCTTTCGGTCTCAGGTGACTGAGGGACTCGCGAAGGTGTCAGAGATCAATTCCCATGACGTGCAAGGGCTCACAGGAACTGCTTCATTTTAGTTATGCAGGACTCTGGAAAGCTCCAGACTTGATCAGATGCTCAGCGGACCTAATCTATGCCAGATCCCAGAAGGTGATCAGACGAGTGGAGAGGGTCCTGGAGGCAGATCGCCTGGAAGCTGGAAAGTTCTCTCAGTGCTCCTGAGGGTTGCCCTGTCCGGGGGGTGCACGTAAGGACTGGTCATTCAACACCCCAGGGCCTCTTTGAGTGCTGTTGGTGCTCAAAGGGAAAATCCGCAACACATAAGAGCCAGGAAAATAACTGGCAGGGTCTCAGCCGCTAGAGACTCCTTTCATAAACAGCACATTTCGACCCAGAACCACTAGCTGTCCAAAGCTAGAAAATTGCTTGCCAGTTCTACTATCCTCTAATATAAACCCCTATCATCCTTGGCCTCTTTCCTTGCTTTGCTTGATTGATGTGCTTTTTGCCACAGGGCTTGCCTCTGCTGCACCCTTGGACTGGTCCAAAGGTCAGAAACTTCTTCTGGCTTTTATTCATCTCATTCTCCTAGGAGGTAAAATTTGTTTTGTTTACCAATTAACACTCTGTCCTGTTTAATTTGTTTTGTTTATGGCCTTAATTTTGTACAAGGAATCTGTAGTTTTCTGTGAGTCTGTTCCAGGGATTTGTGATTTTCTGCCCTGAGGCTGTTACTGCAAAAGAATTTGAGTCTGTTTATATTCTCCTAGAAGATAAGATTTTTTTGGTCTTTTGCTAGCTTGAGACCGTGGTTTCTGTTTTTGTTTCTGGTTAAGGGAGAAACGACCAGACGAGGTCACCCTTCGGATGCTATTCACAGAGCCACGACATTGGCTGAATAGAGTCCTCTGTTTTCTGCCCTGAGGTGTTCCAGGGATCTGTACCTTTCATTTTGGTTTGGACGTGTCATTTTTCTGTCTGTCTTTGTACAGATTGTTTATTGTGTGTCATGGAATCTCAGAATTCGAAATCAGTCAGTCCTCTGGACTGTATGCATAGGAATTTCTCTGTTGCATTTGCTGAGGATTACGGTGTCCGCCTCTCAAAGGGCAGACTCAGCTGGGCTCGGTGGCTCAGCCTGTAACCCACGCTTTGGGAGGCTGAGGTGAGTGAATTGCCTGCACCCACGGGTTCAAAACCTGCCTGGGCAACTTGGTGAGACCTCATCTCCACAATAAATCAAAAATTAGCTGGGCATGGTATTGCACACCTGTAGTTCCAGCTACCTGGAAGGCTGAGGCGGAAGAATCGCCGGAGCCCAGCAGGTTGACGTTGTGGTGGCCAGGAGCGGCCACTGCACTCCAGTCTGGGTGACAGAGTGAGACTCCAACTCAAAAGGAAAAAAAAGGCAGACTCCAAACTCTCTGTAATATAGACTGGCCTGCATTTAAAGTAGGATAGCCTTCTACAGGGTCTCTGGATGTTAAAATTACTGAATATGTTTGGAAGGTTGTGACAGGGAATCCTGACCAGCCAGATCAGTTCCCCTAAATTGATCAGTGGCTAAGTTTGGTCCAGAACCCACCACCCTGGTTAAAGGCATGTTCTCTTCATCTCTTATGGGGCTGGGATGTACTAATCCTCATGTTATGGACTCTCCTTCACCTAAGCCACCTCTCCTTGAGGCAAAGGTTTCACCGTACCCGTTACCTGTGGCCTTTGCTTCTTCTGGGTTGTATCCTGTTTTGCCTCCCTCTACTGAGGAGCCTCTTGATAATCCAATTAGCTCTAACCTTCCGCCATATGCTTCCCAGGCTTTCTCACCCACTGTCCCCTCCACCACCTCTGTTTGCCCACCGCTGTCCACAGCCCCAGCTGTAGCTGAGGCTGCTCCCAGTTTTAACCCCTTTTTGTCTTCTCTGCCTTTGGCTGCTTGACTCCAGTCCCATACTGATCCAGCCTCACTCCTTCCCCTCCAGGAAGTTCCTCCTGCGTCAGGGGCAGATCGAACCAGGGAGGTTGTTTATAGTGTATACTCCCTTTTTCTCTTCTGACTTATATAACTGGAGGCATCAGAACACCCCGTTTTCAACTAAGCCACAGGCCCTGATTTCTTTAATGGAATCAGTTATGTATACCCATCGTTCTACATGGGATGATTGTCAACAGCTTCTTGTCACTTTGTTTACTGCTGAAGAGCGGGAATGCATTAGAACTGAGGCCAGGAAGTTTATTCTTGATTCTATTGGGGATACACGAGAAGAAAACCAAGATATACTAGATAGAGATTTTCCCCCTTCTCACCCAGACTGAGACCCTAACACCCCAGCAGGATCCAGGGCATTGGATACCTATCACCGGGCTCTATTAACAGGATTAAAGGGGGCAGCTTGAAAACCTGATAGGTTTCCAATCTTTCCAAAACCACTGAGATTCTCCAGGGACCTGAGGAGTCTCCATGGGCATTCCTTGAGAGTGCCTCCAAGAGGTGTTTCGAACCTACACCCCTTTTAATCCTTCGGCTCCCAAGAATGCTCAAGCTGTAAATCTCGCATTCGTGGCTCAGGCAGCACCAGACATTAGGAAGAAGTTACAAAGACTGGAAGACTTTGTAGGAATGAATATTTCTCAACTGCTTGAAATAGCCCACAAAGTTTATAATAACTGAGATGCTGAGAAACAAAAGCAGGCAATGCAGGCAGCTGACAAGGCTGCAAAAAGATAAGCCAAAATCCTGGTAACAGCACTCTGGGCCTCAGGGAGTGATTCCAAGTCTCCCCATCAAAAGTTCAATAACCAGAAGGGCCAAAAGGGTCAGAAACTCAGACGCATTAAGTTGGCAAAGAACTAGGGCATTGGGTCAACAATTGTCCCCTTCACCCACAATAAGAGAATCCTAAGCCAGTTCTGGTCCTGCCATCTGCTAAAGAGGCTGGAAATAATTTGGACTGATGGGGCCAGGGATCTTTCTCCTTAGGCCCTCAAAAGCCCATGGTAACAGCAGCCATTGGGGGCCACCCAGTTCAATTCTTACTGGACACTAAGGTGGAATATTTGGTCCTGAAAACACCATTGGGACCTATGTCTAAGAGGCAGGTTTTGGACCAGGGGGCAACAGGGGCAGTTACTAATTGCGAGTTCACTTCCAACCAGATTGTCAATTTGGGACAAAAGTAAGTCACTCGTTTCTAATACCTCCAGACTACCCATTCCCTCTTATGGGTCGAGACTTACTTTGAAAGTTAAAAGCTACCATTGTGTTTTCACCTGACAAAACTGAAATGTCCATTCCTACTGCCTATCAAATGCTCCTAACGGTTCCACTCTCTGAAGAATATCTTTTAACTTCCTCTAAGTCCTCTACTGAAAATGCCCCATCAAGTTTACTTCTAGAGTTACAACAGGAGTTTCCTTCTGGGCAGAGACCCAACCCACCAGGACTGGCAAAACATCACTCTCCAGTGGTGGTAAGTTGAATAGCATCAGCTACACCTGTTCGCGTTCATCAGTACTCTATGAGTTTACAAGCCCAGAAAGGAATTGCTTCTCATATCAAAAGACTTAGCTGCTAATATTTTAACCCCACATAAGTCAGCATGGAACACTCCTTTTTTTGCCAGTTCAGAAACCAGGAACCTCTGATCATCAACCAGTTCAAGACTTAAGAGAAGTTAATAAGCGAGTTAAAACTATTCATCCTACTGTTCCTAACCCATATACTTTGCTCAGCCTGCTTCCTCCTCAACATCAGGTATATACTGTACTGGATTTAAAGGATGCATTCTTCTCCATTCCTTTATTCCCTGTCAGTCAACCTATCTTTGCTTTTGAATAGACAGATCCTGACTCAGGGGACACGAGTCAATTAACCTGGACCCGGTTACCACAAAGTTTCAAGAACTCCCCAACTCTTTTTGGGGAAGCCTTGCAACAGGATTTGTCAGGGTTCCGTACCCTACACCCCAAATGTACTTTACTCCAGTATGTTGATAATCTCTTACATGCAGCTGCAGACCTGGACACTTGTATACAAGGTACCAAGGCTCTGCTACAGCTTCTTCAGAACTTGGGCTACCGAGTATCAGCAAAAAGGCACAGCTCTGCTCCACCGAAGTCACAAAACTAGCTGGGTGTGGTGGTGTGCACCTGTAGTTCTGGCTACTTGGAAGGCTGAAGCAGAACGCTCACCTAAGCCCAGCAGGTTGAGGCTGCGGTGGCCATGAGTGTGCCACTGCACTCCAGCCTGAGTGACAAGAGTGAGACTCCAACTCAAAAAGTAATTTTAAGTAAAAATAAAACCTCAGCTGGGTGTGGTAGCTCATACCTATAATCCCAGCACACTGGGAGACAGAGGCAAGAAGATTGCTTGAGCCCTGGAGTTCAAGACCAGCTTGGTCAACATAGTGAGAGCCCATCTCTTACAAAAAAAAATTAGCTGGGCATGGTGGTGTGCACCTGTAATCCTAGTTACTTGGGAGGCTGAGGTGAGAGGATCACCTGAATTCAAAAGTTAGAGGCTGCAGTGAACTGTGATTGTGCCACTGTACTCCAACCTGGGTGACAGAGTGATACCCTGACACAAACAAATGAATCAATCAATAAATAAGTAAATAAATAAAAACTTAAAATCCCAAATAAAAAAAAAAACCAAATCTATTATTTCATTTGTTTGGGTCAAAACATTTACAACTACCCTGGATTGACCTTTTTTTTTTTTTCTCTCATTCAATATATCCTCATGGGTTTTTGTGATGATTAATATTATGTGTCAGTTTGGTTAGGCCACAGTGCCCAGTTGTTTGGCCAAAAAACAAAAGAGATGTTGCTATAAAGGTATTTTTAGATGTGATTAAAATTTAAATCCATAACTTTGAATAAAACAGATTACCCTCCATAATGTGGGAGGGCCTCATCCAATCCATTGGAGACCTAAGACTAAAAACTGACTCT
Source organism: Carlito syrichta (assembly GCF_000164805.1). NCBI lineage: Eukaryota > Metazoa > Chordata > Mammalia > Primates > Tarsiidae > Carlito > Carlito syrichta. The sequence goes on from NW_007248533.1 coordinate 24,705, forward strand.
CCTAAAGAAAAAATTATCCCCAAGGCTGCAACATGGGAACTCTGCCTGAGTTTCTAGCCTGCTCCTCTGAGGAATTCAGACTCAAGACTGCAATACTGACTCTTACCTGAATCTCCAGACTGTTGGCCTGGCATACAGATATTAGGTTTGTCAGCCCCCATAGCTATGTAAGCCAATTCCTTAAAATCTCCCTCCTCGGCCAGGCACAGTGGCTCATGCCTATAATTCCAGCACGTTGGGAGGCCAAGGTGAGAGGATTGCCTGAGCCCATGGGTTCAAGACCTGCCTGGGCAACTTGGCTAGACCTCATCTCTACAATAAATCAAAAAATCAGCCGGGCGTGGTAGCACATGCCTGTAATTCCGCCTACTCAGAAGGCTGAGGCGGAAGGATCACCGGAGCCCAGCAGGTCGAGGCTGTGGTGGCCGGGAGTGGCCACTGCACTCTAGTCTGGGCGACAGAGTAAGACTCCAATGCAAAAATTAAAAAAAAAAAAAAATTCGCCAGGCATGACAGCATGCACCTGTAGTTCCAGCTACTTGGAAGGCTGAGGCAGAAGGATTGACAGAGCACAGCAGATTGAGGCTGTGGTGGCCATGAGTGTGCCACTGCACTCCAGCCTGGGCAACAGAGTGAGACTCCAACTCAAAAAAAAAAATCCCCCTCCTCTCTCTTCATCTCTATCATCTCCTTGGTTCTGTTTCTCTGGAATACCCTGACTGATACACTCTTCTTTTAAAAATATGTTTAATGCCTAAGCCCTTTCATCACCTCCACTGAAATCACTCTGGTTCAAGACACCATCATCTCTCTGCTGGATGTTTCAAGTACTGCAGACCTGGAGTTTCATCTACTGTCTGTTTTCCACAGGGCAGCTGGGCTGACCCTTTAGAACCCTAAGCCAAGCATGTTACTCCTCTATTTAGTTTCCTCCATTGCCTCCCACCTCATTCTGAGAAAAAGCTGAAGTCCTTAGATGGCCTTCAAGGCCCTATGCTATTTGGCCTCCTGCTTCTTTTTCCAACCTCATCTCTGTGCCCTTCCCTGCCTCACTAGGTTCCAGCCATAGAGGCTCTTCCTTTGACAAGCAAGAAAGTTCTTGCCTCAGGGCCTTTGATCCTGGCTGGAAATCTCTTTGTTCTGTTAAATTCATCTGAGCTACCCACAGAGCAGAACAGCACTAGTTTCTTGCATTTCAAGAGAAGCAGTGACTTGAACCAGAATGGGCTATTCACTTCAGACTTACCAAAATGTATGTCTCAACCAAGAGTCTCAGGGCATCATGTATGATAGATGGTATGGGATCCTCCCAATGATTGGTGCTGATCACTTACAGTTTTCTTTCTTTCTTTCTTTCTCTCTTTCTTTCTTTCTTTCTTTCTCTCTTTCTTTCTTTCTTTCTTTCTTTCTTTCTTTTTCTCTCTTTCTCTCTTTCTCTCTTTCTCGCTTTCTTTCTTTCTCTTTCTTTTTTTGAGTTGGAGTCTTCACTTTGTCGCCCAGGCTAGAGTGCTGTGGCATACTTACAGCCACCCCAGCATCAACCTGCTGGGCTTGACCTGCTAGACCCAGTGATCCTTCCATCTCGCCTTCCAAGTAGCCAGAATTACCGGCACACACTACCACGCCAAGTTTGTTCATTCATTCATTCTAGATACGAGATCTCTCCAAGTTGCCTGGGCTGGTCTTGAACCCATAGTCTCAGGCAATCCACTTGCCTCAGCCCCCAAAGTGCTGGAATTACAGGCTGAGCCACCAAGCCCAGCCACTTACAGTTTCTGATTGTTGCTGTTCCCATGTAATTGCAGGCAAGTCAAGGAGAAATGCTAGGCCCAAATATATCTGCCAGCATGTGCAATAGAACATGGCTTCTCTTTACTGTCTGATTCTCACATACTTCTTAGTTTCCAGTGACTGCTTGTGTGTGTGTATGTATTTTTTAAAATTTTTTATTTCATTATTAGAGGGTACAAGTGCATGCTTGTTATGTGGAAATACTGTGTAGTGGTAGGGATTGGGTCTCAGGTGGCCCATTTCCCAGATAGTGAACATCCTAGCCAATAGCTAATTTCTGAATCCTAACCTCCCTTCCTACTTCCTCCTTTATTGGTGTCCCCAGTGTCTGTTTCCATCTTTGTGGCCATTTAGCTCCTGCATATAAGTAAGAACATGTGGTATTTGGCTTTCTGTTTCTCAGTTAGTTCACTTAGGATGATGCTCTCCAGCTCCATCTGTGTTGCCGCAAATTACATGATTTTATTATTTTTTATGGTTGCTTAGTATTCCATGGTGTATATATATGACATTTTCTTTATCCGCAGTCATTGGTGGGGACATAGGTTGTCAAGTGGCTGCTTTCTAAAGAAATCTTTGTCCTTTCATCTCAGTGACAAGGCCTAAGAAAGCATGCCCGTTCATACTCAAAATATTGTGGCCGGGCTCGGTGGCTCAGCCTGTAATCCCGCACCTTGGGAGGCTGAGGTAAGTGGATTGCCTGAGCCCGTGGGTTCGAGACCTGCCTGGGCAACTTGGCGAGAACTCATCTCTACAATAAATCAAAAATGAGCTGGGCAGGGTAGCGCGCACCTGTAGTTCCAGCTACTTGGAAGGCTGAGGTGGAAGGATCACCGGAGTCCAGCAGGTCAAGGCTGCGGTGGCTGGGAGCGGCCTTTGCACTCCAGTCTGGGCTACAGAGTGAGACTCCAACTCAAAAAAAACCCCAAAAAAAAAACAACATTGTGCTTTGGTGAGGGAAGGGCATGGGAGACATCATGGAAAGTATGAGGCAGGGTAGGTAGCATAACTTAGACATAGATGACTTTCTTTAGGCAGGTCTAATTTAGAACAGGGTAAGCACTGTGACATCTCTATTATTGGCACGTGACCTTCACCTGACTGACCTGGCATATCAAACCTTGTTAAACCCAGAATTCAAATCCGAGAGAGACCACAAAAAGCCAGCTCTGATGCAAACACACGAGGGTCTTTATTCAGGCTCAAGTCTGGGCTCACGTATGAAGCCGGCAGTGGCTTCAGGGACGAGAGCCCCGATCCAGTATGGCAAGCAGTTTTTATGCACAATTACAGAGGGAGGGGAAAGAGCTTTTAACTTGATTTTACATGATTGGGTAATTTCTCCTAATGGGTACGGGAACACTTGGTATTGGTAGGTGCCTTTCATGGGCTTTAACCTGACTGCCTGTGATTGACAGAAACCCACTTAACGGGCAGAGTGGAATGTCAGATAAGTTAGGTTCATACAGACACTGCATATAAATTAACTTGAGCAAGCAGGCAGGAGGTTACTAGTGCCATTAAGTCTGCTGATCCAAACTGAGGAGTGCTTAGGAGGGCTTATTTTCTTAACATTTACATAACATAACATGGTCATTATGGGACAACAAAAGCCAAACTTAACAAAGTTTTAAATATGAATGCTGCAAACACATACAGTGAATGTGGGGTAGAAATTCATATAGTACTAGTTATAGGAATTTATAAAATATCACAAACGTCTTATAGCAAGGTGGTTTTTCTAAAAGTCTTTTGATTCCCTCAGGTTTACACAGCCACTGCATGTAAATTAGCTTTGGCATGGGAGCCAGAGATTTAAACCAACATAGAGCCCACTTAGAGAGCAGCTAGTGCCTCAGAGTCTACTGCAAAGGAATGTCTGAAAGGGGCTTATCACTTTAACATTTACATCCCATTGTAAAAGCAGAAGTCAGCATGGCAATTGGGACTAACAATGCTTAACCCAAGAGTTCTAAATACAAACACTACTTAAGACATTATATAACTACACAATCAGTCGCTACCTGGCACCTGACATATGCCTAATTCTATGGGGTCTGAGGTAGGATTTAAAGTACTAAGATTTCATAAAGTACAATGAACATGAGGTAGGAATACACAAAATATATAGTAAACATGAGGTAACTAAGATTTCATAAAGTACAATGAACATGAGGTAGGGATATATAAAATATAGTGAACTAAACACTACTTTTACAGCAAGTATGACTTTTTAAGTTTCTTGGTTTCTTGAGTCTCTCAATAGCATGCTTTTAACCTAAGTCCATGGCATATTTTATTACTGTCCTCTCAACCTAATCATCTGTGGGCTGAAATGTGAAACTACCAATGCAGTAAATCACAGAAACTACAGAGAGTTACACAAAACACAAAGATATAATGTTAAAAAAAAGAAAGCCCAAATCTGGATTAGAAGATCCTTGTGACCTTCAAAAGGTTGAGAGATGGTAATTAAAACTGGTGACCTACAGCTCTCTGTCCTTAGCTCATGGAACAGTTTGCTTAATCACCATTGAAAATTATATAAAGCACTTGTCCTTTCTCTTAAGGCACCCATGCTTTCCCTTAAATGTATCTTTTCTTTCTAATAAACGTTGTCTTAAACTATACTTTGGACTCGCTCTGAAATATTTTTCCATGGCAAAGGTAAGAACCCATGGAGCAACTACATCACACACTGCCCAACATCAACTTGGAGTAGGTGTGCACAGAGGAAGAAACATCCTCCACGGTGGCAATGTAATCAGAGAGAACCTGTCCCATAGGCTCAGGCAATTCTCTCACCTTGTCCTCCCAAAGTGCTGTACACATTTTTTATGACAAAGTAGGGGAAAATAAAATTTCTGTTTGTAATTCACAAATGATCGATGGCTATAATATCCTCATTGACTCTATTTGTGATGTTACATAGGTTACAACCTATGTTATTCAAAAAGAAAAAGAAAATGGGGAAAAAAACTCATTGATAAAATGCATTTTTCTGCAAAATTTATAATACAATAAATCTTCCTCCATTTTCAAGAGCTAATACATCTAAGATGGCTTCTCTTTTAGCTTGTTAGAAACAGATATTCTTGGAATGAGTCAATAATCAATTTTACTTTCCTATTTCCCATCAGAAAATTTCAGGTGATATTATCACCTTCTCCTTTTGTGGTATCAATTATCACAAATTTTGTTTTGAATGTATTTTACTTTTATTGTTATAAAGTATCACAATGTTCATTATTATGTTTTACAGGCAGAAGGTTTATCATGAACATTCTCAGCAGTTTCTGACTTTATTTCAAGAGTGTCATCTAGTTGAGGACAAGAAAAACTAGCTGTTGGTATCAAGCTTAGTTTTTGTTTTGTTTTGTTTTGTTTTTGAGTTGGAGTCTCACTCTGTCACCCTGGCTGGAGTGCAGTGGCACACTCATGGTCAGTGCAGCCTCGACCTGCTGGGCTCAGGCAATCCTTTAGCCTCAGCCTTCCAAGTAGCTGGAACTACAAATGCCTGCCACCACATCTGGCTAATTTTTTGTGATTTATTGTACATGCAAGGTCTCACCAAGTTGCCCAGGCTGGTCTTGAAAGCCTGGGACTCAGGGGCTCTCACCTCAGCCTCCCAAAGTGCTGGGATGACAGGCGTGAGCCACCACACCCAGCCTAAGCTTAGTTTTTTAATGAATCTATTGTAACAAGTTCTCTAGTAAGAATGGACACACCTTGGACCTATAGAGTGAACCAATTTCCTGTTCCTGTTTGTGGTTATGCAGTCTGGTCCTGATCACTGTCAACTAGAATAGTACAGGCACACACCATAGCTACAAGAGCCTTGGCCTTTCCTCCTTCTCTAAGTTAGGATTCTTGCATTCCAAGTAACAGAAATTGGTCAGATACAACAGAGGAATATATCGTTTCACCTAAAGAAGGCCAGGAGGAGTTTAGCTCTGGGCACAATTAGATGGGGGTGAGAGATTGCTCAGGCAGTGTCATCTGGGCTCTGGATCCATGTCTTTGTAGGCTCTCTCTGTGGTGTAAGCAAGATAGTGTCTTGCAATCTTCTAATCACTACCTCTTCAGTAACTTCTGTGGACTGAGACGATCTCTTTCCTTTTTTTTTTTTTTTTAGTTGTAGTCTCACTCTTGTCACCCAGGCTGGAGTGCAGTGGCATGCTCACGGCCACCAAAGCCTCGACCTTCTGGGCTCAAGCAATCCTTCCACTTCAGCCTTCCAAGTAGCTGGAACTACAGATGTATGCCACCACGCCCGGCTAGTTTTTGTGATTTATTATAGAGATAAGGTCTCATCAAGTTCCCCAGGCTGGTCTCAAATCACTGGGCTCAGGCAATCCTCTCACCTTAGCCTCCCAAATTGCCAGGATTACAGGTTGAGCCACTGCACCGGGCCAAGATAACCTCTTTCAATATCTCTAGCAGAAAAGGCTCCTTGAGGACTACAACTCATCTAGTTTGGATCATTTCCTCATTCCTGAACCTGTTAGGGTGATCAGGGCTTGGTTTAATCTTAATGGACTCACCTGTGTAAATGTGCCCTTCCCTCTGGGAAGTGGAAGTGAAGTGGTCTCCACCTGTGTACTACATGGCTACATTTGCTACCCTTCTTTTTCATCCTTTCCTGGACTGTAACATTATTACACATTTCTTATCCAGGAGCAAAGGGATTGCTCATGGAAAATTATGGGGCTTGGTCAGGTGCCGTGGCTCAAGCCTATAATCCCAGCACTTTGGGAGGCCACGGTAAAAGGATTGCCTGAGCCCAGGGGTTTGAGACGAGTCTGGACAACTGGGCAAGAGCTTATCTCTACAATAAGTCAAAAAAATTAACCAGGCGTAGTAGTGCGTGCCTATAGTTCTGGCTACCTGGAAGGCTGAGGCAGAAGGATTGGCCAAGCCTAGCAGGTCAAGGCTACAGTGGCCATGATCGTGCCACTACCCTCCAGCCTGGGTAACAGAATGAGAATACTACTGGGGAAAAAAAATATGGCTTTGTTAATCAGCTTATTTCTATATGTTAAGTTTGAGGTACATATAAAACACCCAAAGGGAGATGTCAAGTAGGCCACTGGATATATGAGTTGCAAGTTCAGGAGAGAAGTATGGGCTGAGGATACAAAGGTAGGAATTAACAGCATAAAGATAGCATTTAATCAGTGAGACAGGAGGAGATCAACTAGGTAGTGATTATAAATATAAAAGAGAAGTCTAAGGACTGATCCTGGGGTGCCTCAATGCTTTGAACTGCAGAGTAAGGACACCAGTAAAGGAGGCTGAGAATGACTGACCAAATGGGTAGAAAACCAGTGGAACTAGTGAAGAATGACTTTTATTTATTTATTTTTATTTTTATTATTTTTTTATTATAAAGACAAGGGGTACAATTCAGGGTTACGTATATAAACATTGATCATGTAGGTACCCTTTTTGATGAAGTATGCCCCTCCCTCCCCTAGCTGTTTCCCTCAACTGCCAGTCCCACCCCCCTACCCCCCCCCCACGACAGTTTTCCACTACTGCCAATCACTTATAGCATTATAATTGTTCAAGGTCATCTTGTGAGTAAGAACATATGGAACTCAGTTCTTTGTTTCTGTGATAAATCACTGAGTATGATCAACTCCAAATGCATCCAAGTAGCTGCAAAGTCCATATATCTGTCCTTCTATATGACTGCATAATATTCCATTGTGTATATGTACCACATTTTTTTTATCCAGTCAGCTTCAATGGGCAACACGGTTGGTTCCATATTTCTGCTATTGTGAATAGAGCTGCAATAAACATACGAGTGCAGGTATCTTTTTTGTAGAATTATTTAAGTTCCTCCGGGTATATTCCCAATATGGGGATTGCTGGGTCATATGGAAGGTAAATTTCTAGTTCTTTCAGAAATCACCACACTGTCTTCCAAAGAGGTTGTAACTAGTCTGTATTCCCACCAGCAGTGTAGAAGCATTCTTGTTTCTCCACATCCTTGCCAGCATCTGTTGTTGTTTGTTTTATGAATGATGGCCATTCTTGCAGGGGTTATGTGGTATCTTGATGTGGTTTTGATTTGCATTTCTCTGATGATGAGTGAGCCTGAGCACTTTTTCATGTGTCTGTTGGCTGCACATATATCTTCTTTTGAGAAGTGTCTAT
>NW_007248533.1:32796-62314 GCF_000164805.1 Carlito syrichta
TTTTGCTTTGCAGAAGCTCATCAATTTGATGAGGTCCACTAGTCTATCTTATTTCTTAAGGTATTGGCCTTTAGGGTTCTGAATAGAAATTGGTTCCCAGTTCCAATTTCCATAAGGGTGTCTCCTGCACTTTCTAAGATTCTTATAGTTTGAGGTTTTACATTTAGGTCTTTGACCCATTTACAGTTAATTTTTTGTATGGTGATAGGTAGGGGTCCTGTTTCAATCTTCTGCATGTGGTCAGCCAGTTTTCCCAGCACCATTAACTGAATAGGTTCTTCTCTCCCCAGTGGTTGTTGTTGGGGGCTTAGTCAAAGATGAGTTGGTTGAAGAATTGAGGTTTTGCTTCCAGAATCTCTATCCTGCTCCATTGGTCTATATGCCTGTTCTTGTACCAATACCAGGCTGTTTTGATTACTGCAGCCTTATAGTAAATTTTGAAGTCTGGGAATGTGATACTTCCTGCTTTGTTTCTTTTGCTAAGGATTGTTTTGGCTATTCATGGTCATTTATGTTTCCATATGAACTTCTGTATTGTCATTTCCAGGTATGAGAATGATGTTGGTAACTTAATGGATATTGCATTGAATCTGTAGATTGCCTTTGGTAAGATGAACATCTTAACAATGTTGATTCTTCCTATCCATGAGCATGGAATATTTTTCCATTTGTTTGTGTCTTCTTGGATTTCTTTGAGTAATGTTTTGTAATTCTCATTGTAAAGGTCTTTCACTTCTTTGGTTAGGAAGATGCCGAGGTTTTTCATTTTTTTGGTGGCTATTGTGAATGGGATTGTGCTTTTTATTTGGGTCTCTGCCCGCTTGTTGTTGGTGTATAGGAATGCAACTGTCTTTTGCATATTTATTTTGTACACTGAAACTTTGCCAAAGTCCTTTATCAGTGCAAGCAGGTTTTTGACAGATTCTCTTAGATTTTCAAGGTATAGAATCATATCATCAGCAAAGAGGGATAACTTGACTTCTGCTTTTCCTATTTGGATACCCCTGATTACTTCTCTTGTCTAATTGCCCAAGTTAGGACTTCCAACACAATACTGAACAAGAGGAGAGTGGGCAGCCTTGTCTTGTTCCAGTTTTCAGGGGAAATGTTTCCAGTTTCTGTCCATTTAGCAATATGTTAGCTGTGGGTTTGTCGTAGATAGTGCTTACTATTTTGAGGTATATTCCTTCTATACCTAGGTGTTGAGAGTTTTTATCAAGAAGGGATGCTGGATTTTATCAAAAGCTTTTTCTGCATCTAATGACATAATCATGTACTTCTTGTTTTTACATCTGTTGATGTATTTAATAACATTTATGATCTTGTGAATGTTGAACCAGTCCTGCATCCTGGGGATGAAGCCTACTTGGTCATGGTGGATGATTTTTGAGATGGGTTTTTGGATCCAATGTGCTAGAATTGAGGAAAATCTTATTGAGGATTTTTGCATCCATGTTTGTAAGGGATATTGGCCTGTAGTTCTCTTTCTTTGTTGGATCTTTACCTAGTTTGGGTATCAGTGTCATGTTAGCTTTGTAAAATTATTTGGGGAGAATTCCATCTTTCTCAATAGCCTGGAATACTTTCAGTAGGATTAGTATCACCTCCTCCTTTATGTTTTGTAGAATTCCACTGGAAAACCATCCAGTCCAGGGCTTTTATTGGTAGGTAGTTTTTGTATGACAGTCAATTTCCTGAGTTGTTATTGGTCTATTTAGTGTCTCAATATCTTCTTGTTTTAACATGGGGAGGTTGTGTGATGTCAGAAAGGCCTCCATTTCATCTAGGTTATCAAGTTTCATGTAGGTGTACATAGTAATCTCTGATAATCCTTTGTATTTCTCCGGGGTCAGTTGTCTTTTGAATTTCTGATTGTGTTTATCTGGGCTTTTTCTCTCTTTTTCTTGGTCATTCTGGTTAGGGGTCCATCAATCTTGTTAATTCTTTCAAATAATCAGCTTTTTGTTTTGTTGATATTTTCTATAATATTTTTGTCTTCCATGTCCTGTATTTGGGTTCTTATTTTTGTGATTTGGATTCTTCTGCTAAAGTTAGGGTTTTGGTGGTCTTCTCTTTCCAGCTCCCTTAGATGATTTGTTAGGATCTCCACTTGTGATCTTTCCATTTTATTGATGTGTGCTCGTAGAGATATAAATTCCCCTCTTAGAACTGATTTCATGGCATCCCAGAGGTTTTGGTAAGATGTTTTTTCATTTTCATTTGTTTCCAGGAATCTTTCAGTTCCTTCTCTGATTTCAGTGTTGATCCATTCATTGTTCAGCATCATCCTGTTTAGTGTCCATGTCTTAGTGGGCTTTGGGGAAATGTTGTGGGTTTTAATATTTATTTTTATTCCACTGTGGTCTAATAATGTGCATGGCAAGATTTTAACCTTGTGGAATTTGTTTATGCTTGATTTATGGCCAAGAATGTGATCAATCTTGGAGTATGTTCCATGTGGTGATAAGTAGAATGTATATTCTGTGGTTGTTGGGTGGAATAATCTGTAGGTATTGACTAAGTACATTTGGTCAAGTATCAAGCTTAAGTTCTGGTTCTCCTTTTTTATTTATTTATTTTTTTGCCTTGATAATCTATGTAGAGTTGTCAGTGGGGTATTCAAGTCTCCTGCTATAATAGTTTAGAGTCAATATTTATTTAGTTTATTTAGTAGTTGCTTTATTAATGCTGGTGCTCCTATGTTGGTGCATATGTGTTTAGGATGGATATTTCTTGTTGATGGATTGAACCTTTTATCATTATGTAGTGTCCTTTTGCATCTTTTAAAATTTTTGATAGCTTAAATTTGTTTTTCTAATATTAAGATTGCAACTCCTGTCTTCTTTTCGATCTACTTGGCTGGAAACTCGTTTTCCATCCTTTAACTTTGAGTCCGTGTGCAGTGCTTGTAGTGAGATGAGTCTCCTGGATGGGGTCATGGTTTCTTATCCAGTCTGCCATTCTCTGTCTTTTTGTGGTGCATTTAGTCCATTCACATTCAGGCTGATTATTGAAATGTGATTGCTTATCCCTGTCATGAGGTTCTTATAGAGTTTTTTTTTTATTGTTTTCTTTTGGCTTTGGGGTTAATGTATACATGTGTTTTCACGTTTCTTGTTGTGTTGTATTCTCTGTTGATTCTGTGTTATACTGTTTTCTTGTGACATGTGTAGTGATTCTTTTTTTTCTTTCTTCTGTGCTTAACACCTTCTTAAGTGGTTCCTGTAGAGCTGGTCTGGAAGCTGCATAATCTCCTAGGACTGGATGTCTGGGAAGGATTTTAATTCTCCATCACTGATGAATCTGAGCATGGCTGGATAGGAAATTCTTGGTTGAAATTGTTTCTCTTTGAGGACTTTGAATATAGGGCTCCAGTCCCTTCTTGTTTGTAGTATTTCTGCTGGTAGGTCTGCGGCTATTCTGATTGGTTTTCCCTGGTAGGTAGTCTGACCTTTTTCTCTTGCTGTCTTTAGGAATTTTTCTTTTGTGCCTACTTTGTGTAGGTGAATTACTATTTGTCTAGGGGTTGGTCTTCTCATCTGATGTCTTGTGGGGTTTCTCTGTGCTTGTGGGGTTTCTTGTGGGGTTTCTCTTTTTTTCTTTTTTCCTTTTTTCTCTTTTTTTCTTTTTTTCTTGTGGGTTTTCTTGTGGGGTTTCTCTTGTGCATGGCTGATCACTTCTCAGGTGAGATGGGGAAACTTTTCGTGAATTACCTCCTGGAATACTTGTTCCAAGTCGTTCTCATTTTCCCTTTCTTCTTCTGGGACAACAATCAGGCGTAGGTTTGGCCTCTTGATATAATCACACATCTCTTGTAGGCTTTGTTCTTTCTTTCTGAGTCTTCTTTCTATGTTTTTTACAGATCAGGTTAATTCCATGTTCTGGTCTTCAAGTTCTGATATTCTTTCTTCTACCACATTAATTCTGCTTGCCATGCTTGCCATCTTGTTATTTATTTCCTGGATGAAATTTTTTACTGCCAGAATCTCTGTTACAAATTCTTTCAGTGTTGCATCTTGTCTTTCTTAAGTCTTATTCTCTTTTCAACCATTCCCTGATCCCTGTCATATTCTGGGGCCAGTTGTTGGTGACTTCAATGTTTGGGCACCAGGGTCTGATTTCTCAGGAGTTTTGTCTTTGGTAGAGGTCTTCATTTGAATTTTCCTAATTTGTGACAGATCTCTTGTTTTTTTCTTTAGTTCTGTTATTCAGTGTCAGTGGGAGAAGCTTTCCCTTTTGATGTTTGCTCAGTCCTCTATTCTTCCCTGATCCGAGTTCTCAATTTTTTCTATTTTGTGTGGGGGTCTAGCCCCACAAGGGTCATGAGATTTCCTGAAGGAGAGACGGATAGGCAAAAGATGAAAATATTATACTTGGACACCTGCTCTTTGAACAAATGACATCCTTTATTAGGTAACAGAAAGCTTTTATACTAGTCATAAAGGGGCAAAACAAAGAAAATTCCTTCACATACATATCCTTTAAAAGTTACCACCGTCTAGCAGTCTTAGAAGAAACGAACAAGCCAAGAACACTATCTACTTTCAGTTAATGAGTCTTTATCATAAAGCCAAAATGATAGTTTTAGTCCAAAGTCCCGAATTACAGTCCTTGAACTGTCTCCAGAAAGTTTCCAAGTGCAAAGTTCTTCATGTAGCAGTAGTTTTCCTTCTGGGGCTTCTATGACCTTCAGGGCTTTGTAATCACCTTTCTTGTCCAGGTGTCTTCATTACTTTTCTCTTATCCTGCAGTGTTTATTTCTAAAGAAAACTCAAAAGAAGCTTTTAGTGATGTTTCCCAGGCCCCCAAGGTTGCTTTCTGTATTTAGTTAATTTATCATAAAAGTATCTAATCAATATATTATGAATTCAGTGAAAACTCACTCTATAAACGTTAACTTAGAGTTTTAACTATTGAATTAAGTAAAAACCTTAACGATTAATCTTCATCCTAAATCTGTGAAAACAGTGTTATAAATCACCTACATAACTCCTAGATAACTGTTAGAACTTATAATGAATTCATAATGAACTTGCTATAAACTTGTGAGCCATCAGCCTTTGAATAGATTTGTTCACTTGGAGAGGTGTGGCACAAATCCATTTAAACTCTGAATAACATCTCAAGGCCAATTTAATTTTCAAGGTTACAATTTCTTGTCCTATAATCAAGATAGCCTCTTCTAATGCATTAACTTTACTTTCTAATTTTTGGTCAATAATTTCTTGAGCAGCTAAAGCTAATGAGACATTCTTGGATAACTGATCTATAAATGTAGCAGTATGTACTTCTTTAGCTAAAGTTATGGCTAAAACTGAAACTGAAGTAGCAATGGCCATCAAAGCTCTCCAAGCTCTGGCTGCGCAAATGTTAAGTTGTATCAGGGCGTCTCTTGGCATAGCCATTTGAGCATCCACAGATTTATAAGCCCCAGTCCCCATGAGCATTTCAGCAGTAATAATGTCTGGGGTCTCTGTATTCTGTCTGTTTTGGGCAGCCATTTGTTTAACCTGATTCCCAAATTCCGCTTTCCACAACAAAAAATTCCCTCCTGTTAAACAGCATTTAGCAAGCATTTGCCAATCATATGGGGTCATCCAATGGTTAGTGAACTGTTCCATAATGGTGGAGGTATAAAGGGCCAAAGGTCCATACTGGGAGCAAGCGTCTCTGAGCTCTTTTAAGAGTTTGTATGGCAATGGTTCCCATACTGGAGGGGCATCTTCAAATTCATCATCAAACAAAATTGGAAAACACAAAGAAAAATCCAAATCACCTTTCTCTTCAGCCTGCCTTTTAGCTCCCTTAATACCAACGTAAGGTGCCTTGGACGAGAGGGAGTACCCAGGTGTGAATGCGGACCTCCTCAGCACAGACTTAGCAGAAGGTTGGGTCAAAGATAAACTGATTAAATTATCAGGATGCTTTTGCTCATGATGTTTAACTGCCTCCTTTTTCAAACTAGCCTCATTCCCTGGGGATGGAGTGCTGTCATCCAAGGGAGGAATTATAGACACAGCTTTAGACGAATTAGAGGCCAATATAGGAGCATCCTTGTTAGTAATTTTGGTAGGGAATTTGGAATACTCATGTCGTGCATCCAAAGCATCTCTAATAATGTTCCACAAGGAAAAGGTGTCAACAGGGACCTTTTCAGGTCCGTGCAAAGTATAACAGAGTTTAAGTTTTTCCCCAATTTTGGTCCAAATAGCCAAATCAATGGTGCCTTCTTCAGGAAACCAGGGACATTGTGCCTGGAAAAATCGCAAAAAATGAGTCAATTGAGTAAAAGACACCTTAATTCCCCTTTTTGATAATGAATCCATTAGGATATTGATAAATATTTTTCTTTGTTTAGACTCTCTCTGGCCCATGATTTTATCATGGCTCTAGCACTTCTTACCTTTCCTATTCTCTGCCTATCTCTACAGAGAGGTCCGCAGCACCCTGGGTAAGGTCCTATCCATCCTGAGAAGAAAGAGAAAAGATTACCTTCAAGCTCCCACGTTGGGAGTCACTTGCAGGGGTCCAGCCCCTTGCCAGGTCATGAGGTTTCCTGAAGGAGAGACAGATAGGCGAAAGACGAAAATATTATACTCGGACACCTGCTTCTTGAACAGATGACATCCTTTATTAGGTAACAGAAAGCTTTTATACTATTCGTAAAGGGGCAAAACAAAGAAAATTCCTTCACATACATATCCTTTAAAAGTTACCACCATCTAGCGGTCTTAGAAGAAACGAACAAACCAAGAACACTGTCTACTTTCAGTTAATGAGTCTTTATCATAAAGCCAAAAATGATAGTTTTAGTCCAAAGTCCCGAATTACAGTCCTTGAACTGTCTTCAGAAAGTTTCCAAGTGCAAAGTTCTTCATGTAGCAGTGGTTTTCCTTCTGGGGCTTCTATGAGCTTCAGGGCTTTGTAATCGCCTTTCTTGTCCAGGTGTCTTCATTACTTTTCTCTTATCCTGCAGTGTTTATTTCTAAAGAAAACTCAAAAGAAGCTTTTAGTGATGTTTCCCAGGCCCCCAAGGTTGCTTTCTGTATTTAGTTAATTTATCATAAAAGTATCTAATTAATATATTATGAATTCAGTGAAAACCCACTCTATAAACATTAACTTAGAGTTTTAACTATTGAATTAAGTAAAAACCCTAATGATTAATCTTTATCCTAAGTCAGTGAAAACAGTGTTATAAATCACCTGCATAACTCCTAGATAAGTGTTAGAACCTATAATGAATTCGTAATGAACTTACTATAAACTTGTGCTTCTAAAAAACCTTATGTCAGCCAGGCTTGGTGGCTCAGCCTGTAATCCCGCGCCTTTGGGAGGCTGAAGTGAGTGGATTGCCTGAGCCCGCGGGTTCGAGACCCGCCTGGGCAGCAAGACCTCATCTCTACAATAAATCAAAAAATCAGCTGGATGTGGTAGCGCACGCCTGTAATTCCAGCTACTTGGAAGGCTGAGGCAGAAGGATCACCGGAGCCCAGCAGGTGATCGGAAGCGGCCGCAGTGGCCGGAAGCGGCCACTTCACTCCAGTCTGGGCGACAGAGTGAGACTCCAACTCAAAAAAAACAAAACAAAACAAAAAAAACCTTATGTCTAAACACTAAACTGCATAATCCTAAATCAAATAAGGAGTGAATATACTTATATCATTTATTACTTAAGCAATATCTAGTAACTTTTAACCAAGTGAAAGAAAGCATTCTTGATGTGCTTCAGAGTTTAACCCTTGCATATGTTAGAAAAGGCCAAGCGGCATAGTGGGAAACAGAAGAATAAACCATGACATTTCCAGGTTAGCTGTGAGTACTTCACATAAACATGCCATTTTCTTCTTCCACGACTGCAGAGAATTCTTTGGCGGTATCAAACAGCAAAGGTGGAAGACAGAAGGTCCTCAGCTTCCCGGGCTCGCCCTGTGACCTGGGATCTTCGGCCCACCAGGACCCTGTCCATCAGGTGGGCCTCCAAGGCTGGCTCCCAACAATTTTGAAATAGGATGGTGGATGGTAAGCTTTGCTGTCTCTTGTAGTTTTTGAAATCTGAGTAAAGTGGGGAGTGGGGTGCTAGGAATCAGATGCTATTTGCAAGTTAAAATGTTCACTTATTGTGGTATGTTTTCCCTGAGATCCACTCCCCACCACCACTCTATATGATGATGCAAAGCAGAAACCAACCCACACTATAAAACAATCTGCAATAACAACAAAGCGACAAAACAAACCACAACAACAGAAAAACCCCAAGAAAACTAAATACACACACACATGCCTAGTACAAAGTAAATCGAGAAGAAAGACAAAAAGACCAAAAGAGGGAGAATAAGAAAAATGAAAAAGAGAAAAAAGAAAGAAAAAAGGGGGATTCAGGTGGAACCCTCACACATATATTGGCACACCCTTTAAATTATAAAAAATGAATATTAAAAAAAACCCAGAAGAACAAAAGAGCAAAATCCAACAACAGAATCAAAAGATGAACACTCAATCATTCACATAAACAGAGAATGACAAATAAAAGTAGAAAGAAACAGAGAAAGAAAAAAAAATTTAGGAGGGGATGCAGGTCAAAGCCTCACATACACATTCATGCACAAAGGAAAAATATTTTTAAAATAGATGAACTAACAAGCAGTCAGAAAATTTTTAAAATTAAAAAATAATTGAAAATTTTAAAAAAGCAAAAACAAAGACCAAAAAAACCTGTCCTCTTAAGGCAGGCTCTGTCATTGTTCCTCTAATCAGATCTCTCCTGCAGAGCCACCTCTTTCACTCTCTCTCCTCAGGGAACAAAGCAGGGAAGGAGGAGGGGCAGTGGAGGTGGGTGGGGCTGCAGTCCTCCCCTCCCAGTCTCCTATGGTCAGGGAGATCTCTGTTGGGGATGTACAGGATAGTCTCTTCCCCAGGTATGTACACTCACAAGGTTGCCCCAGCCAGGCCTGTCCTGGAATGGGGTTCTCCTATTGTGACTGATGTCCAGGCTCCATCTGGGTTTGTCCTCTCAATCGTGGCCAAGCTGTGTGGGTCTGATGTTCAGGATTGCTGGGAAGGAGGGGGTTTGGGTCAGCCCCGGACTCACCACTCATCTCTTTGGAGTTCTTCCTCGTCCTTTTCTGGTCACACCCTTTGTCCCACGCTGGATCAAGGTAGGAGGTGGGGCACTTGGAGCTTAGCACTTGTCAGGTCCCTCCGAAGTTTGTGCTCTCAGGATATTTCCTCTGGACCACCATCCAGCCCTGAGTAGTTGATCTGCTGTTCACAGACATCGGATCTCTGGGCTCGGTCTGCAGCCCCTTCCAACGCCTTGTTAGGTCTCTCTCTTACTTCAATGGTAAGGAAGCGCCTGGTGCAATAGTTTGTCCTTGTTGCTTAGGCAACAAGTTGGCGGCAAGGAGGGGAGCTGGCGGAGCAATGCAAATCTCTGCCTGGAAAATGGCTGCGGTGGGTGGCTCCTCACCAGGCATGTATTCCTCTCTCAGATTCACCCGTTGCTATCTCTCCAATAATCAAATCCTGCACTCCAGTGGGTCAGGTATGCCAGGTGATGGTGTGCACCAGGTGCCAGGTGCTGGGAATCAGCTGGATTGAGCAGGCTTTTCTCAGGCGCATCCAACAGGCAACAGACGTTTCTGCTACAATCTTGGGAGCTGCATTCTAATTTCTAATTTCAGGGTGGTGGGGGCTTGCAGTCACCCTCAGAGGGGGGACCTGAGTGTATATAGCTGAGTATCCCCTCAGACGCACTTCCACATTCCCACCAGCACCTGCCTACTCACGCAAAGAGTCTTTATTGTCACTTGCCTCCACCAAGATTTTACAGCCTGACCTGTCGGCGCCATCTTAAGCTCCCGAAGAATGCCTTTTAAAAGGAAAAAGGACCAGCCCTGCCTTATGCTGCTGTTAGGACAAGTGAGAAAGATTCAGCATATGGAGGTAATTGGTGTCCTTAGTGAGAGTGGTTTGGTGGAATGGTGAGTACAAAAGACTGACTGGAAGGAACAAGAGAGGGTAAGGAAGAAAAACTAGGTGGTACCCTGAGGAGAAAGGGAGTAGCTAGAAGTTTTTGTGGTTTTGGTTTTTAGAAATACCAGTTTGTCTATATCCTGATGGTAAAAACATAAAGGGAAAACTTGAAAATAGTGCAAAGAGGGAGGGAAATTGCTAAACAGTGTTCTTGAGGAATGACCTGAAAAGGCAGGTAGTTAGACTAGAAATTGGGTAAAAATAGAGAAAAAGCCTAGTGTAACAGTCAAAGGCCTGGACTCTAGAATCAGTTTGGGGGCCAACTCTGGTCCTGCCAATTGCTGTCTGTGAAACCATGAACAAATTATTTTTGTGCCTCAACTTCCTTTACTATATTGGAGGCATAATAAGAGTACCTACTTCAAAGAGTTGTTTTGAACATCAAATTATTATTTTAATATAACTAAGATATTTTAAATGGCTCAAAACAGAATCAAACATTGTTCCTAGATAAGACTTTGCTATATATATATTTTTTTGAGTCAGAGTCTTACTTTGTCACCTAGGCTGGAGTGAAGTGGCATTCTCATGGCCACTGCAACCTTGACCTGCTGTGCTTAAGAGATCCTTCCACTTCAACTTTCCAAGTAGCTGGAACCATAGGAGCACATCACCACATACGGCTAATTTTTTTTATTTGTTGTAAAGACGAGGTCTTGCCAAGTTCCCGGGCTGGTCTCAAACCCCTGGGCTCAGGCAATCCTCTCACCCCTGTCTCCCAAAGTGCTGGGATTACAGGCATGAGCCACTGTGCCTGGTGTGAATTTACTATTATTAATGTTATATAGATGTTGTAGTTACTGGGAATGACAAAATCAAGCTTGTGACTGTGAGTATCTAGTTAAGACGATTGAAGGAGGAACAGAAAAGAACAGAAAGACTAGCATTATTGAAAAGATTATGTGTGGGGGTTTGAAAGCATCAAGAACAAAAACTTTTCTAGAATACTATAAAAGAAAATTTCCATTTAAAGTATGAGTGACAGGATTATAAGTTTCTGTATAATACTGATAACACAAATTATATAAACTTGGTCACAGTACTCATTAGTAGAGATAATATTTTTAAATGTTTATTTCAAAACAATTGCCTTTAAGTTAACACAATTATTTTTTGCTATATTTTAAATTGTATCCAAATTGTTATTACAACTTTTTCTCTGTATATTTGTAGAGCATGTTAAAACAGCAACAAAAGGGTTTTCAACAACCTGAAATTGTTCAGAGAGTGAAATCATTTGAAGAGTTATATGAAGATCGGTTATATTTGGTAATATAATAATTCTCATAAAACATAATGTATATATTGATGATGAAAATACTGTTTTTGGCTATGCGTGGTGGCTCACACCTATAATCCCAGCACTTTGGTAGGCCGAGGTGAGAGGATTGCTTGAGCCCGTGGATTCAAGACAGGCTGATCAACTTGATAAGACCTCATCTCTACAATAAATCAAAAAAAGTAGCCAGGCATTGTTAAACCCAAGATTTTAAATCCAAGAGACCACAAAGAGCCAGCTCCAATGCAAACACACGAGGGTCTTTATTCAGGCTCGAATCTGGGTTCACAAACTGAAGCCAACACAGCGGCTTGAGAATGAGAGCCCTGACCCAGGCTAACACGCACCTTTTATACATAATTCTGAAGGGGTGGGGTGGCTTTACAAACTTGTGCACACAGGATTGGATAAAAACTATATGACGCAGTTACAAAGACTTTGATTGGTTGATTTAAGTTTGATATGCATGGGCTCAGGCTTAATTACTTGTGATGGACAAGTAACTGCCAAACGGGCAGAATGGAATGCCAGATAAGCTAGGTTTACATAGTCACTGTGTGTAAATTAACTTTGGCGTGGGAGCCAGAGGTTTGAACCAACATAGAGCCCACCAGGAGAGGGGCTAGTGCCTCAGAGTCTACTGCAATCTAAGCAAAGGAATGTCCGGGAGGGGCTTATTGCTTAACATTCACATACTGCTAGCAGCAGTTGCAGAAGTAAAAGAAGCCAGCATGGCAATTGGGACAAACAAAAGCTTAACAAAGTTTTAAGTACAAACACTGCTTAAAACATTGTATAACTATACAATCAGTTACTACCTGGCACCCACATGTGCCCAGTTCTACGGGGTCTGAGGTAGGATTTAAAATACTAAGAATTCATAAAATATAGCAAACGTGAGGCAGGGATATATAAAATACAGTGAACGCTTCTTTTACAGTAAGTATAGCTTTTTTTTGAGTCTCTTGGGTCCCTCAGCATGGTGACACATACCTGTAGTTCCAGCTATTTGGAAGGCTGAGGCAGAAGGATCACCCAAGTCCAGCAGGTAGAGGCTGCAGGGACTGTGAGTGTGCCACTGCACTCCAGCCTGGGGGACAAAGTAAGACTCCAACTTTTATTTCCAAAATTGTTTAAGATATTTTGATTATACTTTTTAAATTCTTAAGCAATTTCCATTTTTATACCATTGATCTAGTTTTTATATAAGTACTAAATGTGTTTTTACTATTAGTGTTCATTCATGATTGTGGGTGTTATTCAAAACAGGAAATAGTAAATTGACAGTTTTACCTGGAAATTATACATACTGTGCAGGAAATTCATCCTTTATTAACAGTTTAATCTTGGTTCTTTGTTCCACAATCAGTTTAGCAAAATATTGACAGAAGTAGGAAGTCTGTATGTACATCATTTCTAGATGTCTTCAATTGTCTTTCTAGTGTCAGTGTTTCTCAAAAAGCAAGTAACGAAATATAATGAATTTTTTTTTTTTTTTTTAGTCAGGGTCTCAATTTGTTAGGCTGGAGTTCACTGGCACAATCATGGCTCACCACAGCCTTAACTTCCTGGGCTCAGGCGATCCTTCCACCTTAGCCTCCTAAATAGCTGGGACTACAGGCATGTGCCACCATGCCCAGTTAATTTTTTTTATTTTTTGTAGAGATGAGGTCTGGTATTGAACTCCTGGGTCCAACAATCCTTCTACCTCAGTCCTCCAAAGTGCTGGGATTACAAATGTGAGCCACCATGTACAGCCTAAAATGAGTCTTTGTTTGCTCCAAATTTATTTATATTTCCTGAGTTCATGGCATATTTGCTTTCAGTACTATTGAAGTGATTTCAAATTGTTTTTTATGCCAACCTAGAATCTTAAGACAGGGCCAAGATGTATAAAACTGAAAAATCCAGCAGATTAACAGTTTGTGAACTGAAATATCTGTCACATTTGTACCTTTGCAAGTTGTCCTCAGTGACACTGACCTTTTTCATGCAGGAATATACTTATTTAGAATTTGATGGAATGTTGCACATTCCCTCCCTTTTTTTAAAAAAAGGAGTGTCTAAAACAATATTGTGCCGGGCTCGGTGGCTCAGCCTGTAATCCCGCGCCTTTGGGAGGCTGAGGTGAATGGATTGCCTGAGCCCGCGGGTTCGAGACCCGCCTGGGCAGCGAGACCTCATCTCTACAATAAATCAAAAAATCAGCAGGGCGTGGTAGCACACGCCTGTAATTCCGGCTACTTGGAAGGCTGAGGCGGAAGGATTGCCGGAGCCCAGCAGGTCGAGGCTGCGGTGGCCAGGAGCGGCCACTGCACTCCAGTCTGGGTGACAGAGTGAGACTCCAACTCAAAAAAATAAAAAATAAAAAATAAAATAAAACAATATTGTTCAAATTCATTTTAAAATGTTACTCTTTTAAACTAATTGGGATGACACACAAAAAACTATAACGATTTTGTTCTTTAAATTCCTTTAATATAATATGTAAGCATATATATGTACACATATGTTTATATATGTACACTTAAGCAGTTATTTTTAAAGTGTTTCTAAGTAGAGAAGGTGTTGTACTAATGCTATCTAAGAACCATTTAACTGGTATGCATGTTTGAGAAACAACTTCCTTTCAATGTTACCACACTTGGAGCGGGAACTTTATCATGTCTTCATTTCCTGTGTTTTCTTATTCTTTCCTTCCAGTTAACTATCACTCACCCTGCAATTTTCACCTCTGCAACTGTACTTTAGTTTTTTTCTTTGCATTCCCATTGCTGCTGCCCTAGTTCATGATCTCATCTTTCATTGTATGTATTCTCTTCTGAATTCCTCTCTGATTCATCCTTCAGAGGTCTGCAATATCATTTCTTAAAAGATTATCCTTCCCTCTTCTCAACCTATCAGTAGATTCCCCTTCTACATTGGTAAATATTCAGTGTTTTCTTTTGTCCATGCCAGCTCTGGCAACTTTTCTATTCTCTCTTCTTCCTCTAATAAACTTTAACTAAAAACTGAAATAAATTGGTAGATACTCACCAACTCCCTTCCCTATGACCCTCTTTAAAGCTTCATTTGCTTTTTTTTTTTTTTTTTAAGTTGGTGTCTCACTGTCACTCAGGCTGGAGTGCAGTGGCATGCTCATGGCCACCACAATCTCAACCTGCTGGGCTCAGGCTCAGGTGATCCTTCTGCCTCAGCCTTCCAAGTAGCTAGACCTACAGGCACACACTACCATGCCTGGCTACTTATTTTTGTTTATTGTAGAGATGAGGTCTTGCCAAGTTGACCAGGGTGGGCTCAGGCAATTCTCTAATCTTGGCCTCCCAAAGTGCTAGAATTATAGGAGTGAGCCACCGTGCCCAGCCACTATGTTCTTTCTTTCCTCTCACCTCTCCAGACTGATAGCCTCTAAAGTAATTCACCACTGCTTCCATGCTAAAATGTACTTAGGAGCTTCCCCTCAGCACTTTTAACTCCTGTTTTTCTTTTAATCTATTGAAATCTTACTCTTTCACCCACTAAGTAGATATCAATCTCCATTATCCACTACATAGTCCCAGTAAGTCACCCTTCGTTTCCTATTTTTAAATTTTTGTGTGATTTCTGTTTCCTAAAGACACGAGAATATGGAGATTGTATATTATTTTAATCCCTCCATAGCACTTGACACACTAAGGTTTATTTAATGTGCATAATTTCACTGTTTGTTGAATGAAGAATAAAGATTTAAATCATCACTAGATTTTTCATAAGTTGAGAGTTCATACTATTGGTCATTTTATTTCCACTATGGAAAACATGTTACATGAACTATTAGGAATAATAAATGGTATAATACCCAGTGTTTTGGAAGTTTATTAATGGATTTCAAAATTATAATTGATATAGAACACTCCGTCTTTCTTTTTTTTTGCTATATCCTGACTTTAACAGTTCATTATCATTGTTTTGAGCAAACTGACCATCATTTGAATTTTAAAGTTCACTTCTTTTGAAATGTAATTATACACAGTTCTAATGCAATAGAAACTGGTGGTTTATAACTAAACTAGCCTTTTTGTTTTAGAGTTTGGAGGACCCAGAAGAGAATCACAGAATTATTTTACTGGTGAACAAGTAAACTTAGAAAAAAATTGACCTGGGGGCCACACTCATCAACAAGGGCACCTGCATAATGAACATTTGTATACCTAACCCTGAATTGTACCCCACATCTTTAAAATAAAATTTTTTTAAAAAGAAATTCTGATTAATAAAGTCACTCTGAATGCCTTTTAAAAAAAGAAAGCCGGGCTCGGTGGCTCAGCCTGTAATTCCGTGCTTTGGGAGGCTGAGGTGAATGGATTGCCTGAGCCCGCAGGTTTGGGACCCGCCTGGACAACTTGGCGAGACCTCATCTCTACAATAAATCAAAAAATTAGTCAGACGTGGTAGCGCGTGCCTGTAGTTCCAGCTACTTGTAAGGTTGAGCAGAAGGATGGCTGGAGCCCAGCAGGGTCGAGGCTGCAGTGGCCGGGAGCAGCCACTGCACTCCAGTCTGGGCGACAGAGTGAGACTCCAACTCAAAAAAAGAAAAGAAAAGAAATGACTCTGTTGCCAATGAAACTTATGAAGGTAACTGTAAGTTGTCTATAATCAAAACTGAAAACTAAGGATTGATTTAAGCAGTCAAATATTTTATTTGCTGAACTTTGTATAATAGTTACCTAAATATTCAACAAATGATTACTATCTCTTTTTATATAACAGCACCAGCAAGAGGTGGCTGGTCTTCAAGGTGTCTCCTACCCCTGTTATTCTGATGAGACTTTGAAGAATGAAGCATACCTAAGTGATACGATATAGTCTTAAAATTAGCTACATGAAACCACTGTGACCTGAAAATTCTAGTTAAAATTGTTACATCTTCTTTGTTTGCATGCCAGATTCCCTTTCTGTTAAAACTCAAATAAAACCTAAACAGTTAATGTGAGTAGCAGCCATTCCAAAGTTCTATGTATCAGGCTTTCAGTTCTCTGGTAGTAATGGTCACTTTGTCTTCCTGGCGCTGTCAATTAACATTTAACAATAAAGATAATTTCATTTTACATTTGCCCTCAGTGGGACTCTGTTAGCCTCAAATGGTATAAATCACAAGTATGGAAGATTACATTGTTCTTCCTTTAAAAAAAATTAAAGAAGACAAAATTTATTTTATGTACATATTTCTTGTATATACTTAAGTTATAAAACCAATTTTCATGAAATAAAATTTGAGAGGAAATAAATTCCACAGCCTTACAGAACTTTTTTTTTTTTTTGAATTGGAGTCTCACTCTGTTGCCCAGGCTGGAGTGCTGTGGCACACTCACAGCCACTCCAGCATCGACCTGCTGGGCCCCAGTGATCCTTCCACCTCTGCCTTCCAAGTAGCCAGAACCACAGGTGCGCGCTACAGCACCCGGCTACTTTTTTTTTAATCTATTGTAGAGACAAAGTCTTGCCAAGTTGCCCGGGCTGGTCTCAAACCCTCAGGCTCCCAAAGTGCTGGGATTACAAGCTCAGTCACTGAGCCTGGCTGCCTCACAAAACTTAAAGCAACATAAGTCCATACCTTGGAACAAATTAAACTAAAAGGCATTAAGACCACTGAGCAACATATATACATATCAATTGTGAGAAATGGATTTGTAAATATCTCATTTTCACTAAAAATCAAAATGTTTTTAATTGATTTTGGTCCACTATGAAATGACACCTGCCTTAGCATTTTTTTTTTTTTTTTTTTTGAGTTGGAGTCTCACTCGGTCGCCCAGACTGGAGTGCAGTGGCCGCTCCCGGCCACCGCAGCCTGGACCTGCTGGGCTCCGGCGATCCTTCTGCCTCAGCCTTCCAAGTAGCTGGAATTACAGGCATGTGCTACCACGCGCGGCTGATTTTTTGATTTATTGTAGAGATGAGGTCTCGCTGCCCAGGCGGGTCTCGAACCCGCGGGCTCAGGCCATCCACTCACCTCAGCCTCCCAAAGGCGCGGGATTACAGGCTGAGCCACCGAGCCCAGCTCTGCCTTAGCATTTATTAAAAGTGTTGCATCCGACTTGGAAGCTCCCGCGGCTTCCGGACGCTCCCAAGATGGCAACCTCGCTGGGTTCCAACACCTAAAACAGGCAGAACTGGGAGGATGTGGACTTCCCCATTCTGTGTCAGAAGTGTCTTGGAAAAAACCCTTACATCCGAATGACCAAAGAAAAGTATGGGAAGGAATGAAAAATCTGTGCCAGACCATTCACAGTGCTTCACTGGTGCCCTGGAGTCTGCATGCGTTTCAAGAAGACTGAAGTGTGTCAGACCTGCAGTAAATTGAAGAATGTCTGTCAGACCTGCCTCTTAGACCTGGAGTATGGCCTGCCCATCCAGGTTCGTGATGCAGGGCTGTCTTTTAAAGATGACATGCCCAAATCAGATGTCAACAAAGAATACTACACACAGAATATGGAGCAAGAGATTTCTAACTCTGATGGATCACAGCCAGTCGGCATGCTGGGGAAAGCCACATCCACCAGTGACATGCTGCTCAAGCTGGCCCGGACCACACCCTACTACAAAAGGAATCGGCCCCACATTTGCTCCTTCTGGGTGAAAGGGGAGTGCAAGAGAGGAGAGGAGTGTCCGTACAGACATGAGAAACCCACAGGTCTTGATGACCCCCTTGCTGATCAGAATATTAAAGACCGATATTATGGAATCAACGACCCTGTGGCTGATAAGCTTCTAAAGCGGGCCTCAACAATGCCTCGCCTGCATCCCTCAGAGGCTAAGAGTATCACCACACTGTATGTCGGTGGTCTGGGGACACCATTACTGAGACAGATCTGAGAAATCACTTCTACCAGTTTGGAGAGATCTGGACCGTCACGGTGGTGCAGCGACAGGAGTGTGCCTTCATCCAGTTTGCCACGAGGCAGGCTGCAGAGGTGGCTGCCGAGAAGTCCTTCAACAATCTGATTGTCAAGGCCGCAGGCTCAATGTGAAATGGGAAAGATCCCAGGCAGCCAGAGGAAAAGAGAAGGAGAAGGATGGAACCACAGACTCTGGGATCAAGCTGAAGCTGGTTCCAGGACTGCTGGTACCTCTCCCTCCTCCCCCTGCTGCTGAAGAAGAAACCTCTGACAACTACTTCAACCTACCCCCAAGTGGCACACCAGCTGTGGTGAACACTGCCCTGCCACCACCCCCTGGCATCGCCCCGCCCCCACCCCCAGGTTTTGGGCCCCACATGTTCCACCCGATGGGACCACCCCCTTCTTTCATGAGGGCACCAGAACCAATCCACTACCCTTCCCAGGACCCTCAGAGGATGGGAGCACATGCCGGCAAGCACAGCAGCCCCTAGCACACCAGCACACCAGGCTCTGGAAGAAAGGGCACTGGAGCATCCCTGTACCTCTTGGAATAAGTCTATTTCCTTCCCGTGTAGTTTCCACAGTAGCTGAATGTGTTCAGATGTGGGCCACACCTTCCTCCACTTACTGCAAGGACCAGTGAACTCAAATGAGCTGCCATTCACACATCTGGTTACTGCTCTAACATGACAAATCAAACCTGTGGCTGTTCCTCCCACCTGTATGGGGACACACGGATGAGTGCATTGGAATGTCCACGGAGTCAACCTCCCATGAGTATGCTCATTTTGTATCTTTTCTGGACGGGGGAAAAATTGACCTGTGGCAAAATACGCCCTTTGACCATTTTTATGTTCCTTGGGCATTTTCTTTTTTATCATCTAAAAAAAGACTACTAGTACTAATCATTGTAGTGGCCTAAGTGTGATCGAACTCCTGTGAATCACACCCTCAGAAAGACAAGTAGAAACCAGCACAGCCCAGCTCCCCTCCTTCCCATGGATTCCTAGGGGAATCTGAGGATGGTTTTACTTTTGCCACCAAAAAAAGACAAAAATAGCTTTTCCTTCCTGTCAGTTGGATGGAAACACAGATTTCATGGGACTGAACCCTTGAAGAAACCTCATTTCTGAAATGAGAATATTTTAAAGAACTTCTGGTAAAACGTTTTATTTCCCAACTGAAATGAGCAACGTCAGCACGTGTCTGGGGGGAAGATTCAGTGCCCAGCAGGAAGGCACATCCTCAGTCTTCGCCTTGGGCATCTTCAGCGTCTTGTAATTCCCACTTCTGTTTGGTCTTAGGATGTATGGATATAACTGAATTGTAGGTGGTAAAGAAAATTTGCTGTTGTGTTGTTTTTTGTTGTTGTTTTTAAATAATTAAAACAGGTCAATTTTTTTTTTTAAAAAGTGTTTCATAAACATGTATGTTTATACAAGCCTTTTCATGGACTTTTCACTGGTTTTTGTGAGCTTTTAGTTTGGTGGGCTACATGTATGTACACTTAATTACCTAGGATTTAAATATTTCACACCTTTCTGTAGAGATAAATTATCTACAAAGTTTTTTCAAATGTGAATATTTGTTAGTATATGCAAAGTTGTTCTAAGTATGAGAACAATTAATAAGTATTAATCTAAGTATGAGAATAATCAATTCCTATGCCTTGTCTTTTTTATTGTAATTTTATTACATATAACATGAAATCTTCCATTGGACCAGATAGATGACTTTTCAGCTGCATTCTTTTTTTTTTTGAGTTGGAGTCTCCCGGCCACCGCAGCCTCGACCTGCTGGGCTCCGGCGATGCTTCCACCTCAGCCTTCCCAGTAGCCGGAATCACAGGCACGCGCTAACACACCCGGCTGATTTTTTGATTTATTGTAGAGATGAGGTCTCGCTGCCCAGACGGGTCTCGAACCCACGGGCTCAGGCAATCCACTCACTTCAGCATCCCAAAGGCGCAGGATTACAGGCTGAGCCACCGAGCCCGGCTTCAGCTGAATTCTACAAAACATACAAGGAGGAGCCGATACGAATACTAATTCTCTTTTTTAAAGTTTTCTTAATAGGGATAGTGTAGCGGTAATCAATAGAGAGAGACAAGACACCACGGCTACTTTTCCAGAAAGCAGCATTTATTCATGCTGGCACTGGTTCAGCGGATTGGCATCCAAAGACTGAACCCTGAACACTATGAGGCATGGCCTTATATACATTCTTAACTCCCTTTACAGTGTCATTATATAATCTGATTGACTGGGTTGCTACTAACCTTTCATCTTATCTATTGATTGGTTATACAAAATCAATATTCATATAGGATTACTACTTTGGTTCCCACAAAAAGTTTAAAAGTTTTAAACATGTAGCCCACCAAACTAAAAGCTCACAGAAACCAGTGAAAAGCCCATGAAAAGGCTTGTATAAACAGGAAGTAACTTGCAATAATAAAGTAATAAACAGTGGGTTGCATGAGTTAATGATAAGAGGGGCTGAAACAAGCTGCTGCTATAAGCATGACTGAGCTAAGTAAACTATGTGAGGTTGAGTAAATGAGAAGTAAAGCAACTTAACTATAAAAACAAGAAAACAAAGAGTAAAACATTATCTTTTTCCTGTTTTTCTGTCTCTGCATTTTGCTTCTTGAGAGGGCTCCCTGCCTCACTCCCCACTTTGATGCCCTTTAAAATTTTTCTTTTAAGGGGCATCACCCATTTTCTATATCTCCCAGAACTAGTTGTTCATAGCCTTGGAGAAGCATTTGGAGTCTTAGGGATAATAGGTGGGAAAAAAACAAATCGAGTTTTTAGATTAAAGATGCAGGGCTCAAATAGAAGTGCCAACAGGAACATGAGGAGGTGTCCTGCTAAAGGAGAAGCCAAGATGCCCAACTCCAAATATTGTTCCAGTTCATCCAGGAATTAGCCAGCTCTTGTCTCCTTTTTGAAATATGTTCTTTTTTTTATTGGAGTTGAAGTCCCACTCTGTCACCCAGACTGGAGTGCGGTGGTTGCTCCCGGCCACCGCAGCCTTGACCTGCTGGGCTCCGGTGATCCTTCAGCCTCAGCCTTCCAAGTAGCTGGAACTACAGGTGTGTGCTACCATGCCCAGCTAATTTTTTATTTTATTGTAGAGATGAGGTCTCACCAAATTGCCCAGGCGGGTCTCAAACCTGTGGGCTCACCTCAGCCTCCCAAAGTGCTGGGGTTACAGGCTGAGCTACCGAGCCCAGGTGTAATATGTTCTTTTAATTGTTGGGCCATATCCCTGACTATCCCCAACTGGTTTCCACAAAAGCAGCATTTCCACCATCCACCGTTCACCTGAAAGATAGTTTTCTTCTTCCAGTCTCATTTAGGAAGAGACAAAGTCTTCCCTTTTTAGCAGTTAGCAGGTCTAGTCCTCTTCTATTTCGCAGTACCACTATAGCTAAGGAATCTAATTGATCTTGCAGGGCCACTAATAATGTAGCTACTCACTCTATGACCTCTGATAAGGCCCTGGATAGTTGGTGACAGTAAGTGATTGAGGATGTGACTCCCCCTATCCTGGTGCCTATTCCAGCCATTATTCTTAACCCAATTAGCAGGGGCATGATCTGAATGGCTCTTTTTCTTCTTGTGTATGCCACCAGGAGCACTGTGAGACACTGATTATCGGGAACAGTGTTTATCTGCAGGGTGAGGAAAGCCAGGGCACAGGTCCCTGTCCTGTTGACTGATACGCACCAGTAGGCGTTTGTTCCACATACAAAGAAAAGTCCTGAATGAGGTCAACACCAGGGTTTGGCCACAGGGAGGGGCCAAGTTCCTGGATATTGATAACTTGACAGCACTGGTTGATGATTAGGTTGCTGACTGGCTCCGTTCCCATTTTGTTAGGCACTTGGGAGCCATTTAGGACAGTTTGACCTCAGTTAGTATGGGATCCATGACATGGGGTTCTGGACTGCTAGTTAACAGGGTAACATTCATAGTTGCTTGTGTTATTGGGGTGGCATCACGAAAGAGGTGGGCCGTAGACAAGCAGAACCAGCAGTTTTTGGCCAGGCTGGGATTAGTATCAACGAGGAGGCC
The DNA here is from genome assembly GCF_000164805.1 of Carlito syrichta. Lineage (NCBI taxonomy): Eukaryota > Metazoa > Chordata > Mammalia > Primates > Tarsiidae > Carlito > Carlito syrichta. Next base: position 55,074 of record NW_007248533.1, read on the forward strand.
AAGAGTTGCACTCATCAGATGACCTAGACAGGGATCCAGGACAAGAGACCTATTTGATTTATGTTGGAGAGGTCTATCAAAAGTGACCCAACAGGCATGGGGAATGTTAGGGTAGGTTGAGTCAGGCAGATCCAGTAATGTTTTTGATATATTTTCCCTGTCGAGTAGGTTTTTCAGTTTGGGGTACAGAGAGTGTACGCTTTAAAGTATCTACTTGAGCTGGGCTCGGTGGTTCAGGCTGTAATCTGCACCTTTGGGAGGCTGAGGTGAGTGGATTGCCTGAGTCCGTGGGTTCGAGACCCACCTGGGCAACTTAGCAAGACCTCATCTCTACAATGAATCAAAAATTAGCCGGGCGTGGTAGCACATGCCTGTAGTTCCAGCTACTGGAAGGCTGAGGTGGAAGGATCGCCGGAGCCCAGCAGGTCAAGGCTGCGGTGGCCGGGAGCGGCCACTGCACTCTAGTCTGGGCGACAGAGTGAGACTCCAACTCAAAAAATAATAATAATAAAGCATCTACTTGGAATATGGGGGTAGATGGTAGCACAGGGACAGCTAGGGATGGGAGGAGGAGTTCAGGCCAGAGTTGGGACAGGCACTGGAGGACGAATGCTTTCTTTAGGAAGAATGACTGGATAACAGTGATAACAATCTGGACCTGTAAGTTAAGTCTGTTCTTCATAGATATAAAAGATGACCTGGTGTGCCTGCTGCCATGAGGAGACGCACAAGTTTAAAGGAGTCCAATGGGGGATGTAATCGCGACAATGACATGATCATAGGGGGGTAGGGATGTTCCAAGTGCCATCGTCCGAGACAGTAGACATTACTTTAGAGCACATCATGAGGTTCTTGGGGTTAAGTAAAACACATGTTCTACTGCAAACATAGTAGGGCAGTAATACATCCTACACATGAGAGATAAGATAGCATTAGCAGAGACTTCTCACCACATTTCCAGTCTGAGGGGGCTACGGCAATTAGGTCTATGCCTGGCGCTAAGGTAATCGGGATGAAAAGGGCAAGGGTTAAGGAGGATTACAATACATTCAGGGAATTTACAAAACGTTTAACAGTCTATTTACGGTTTTTGATGGTCGGTTCCTTAGGCTTCTACCGTGTATAGAGTCGTCAGCTTTCGGAGTGACTAAAGCAGGACTGTTGTCCTTTAGGCTTCTGGAGCTGCGACTTGCTTCCTTCGAATAGTCAGTTTTCCCAGCACAGACAGATCAAACATGCGTTCCCAGTCTCAGAAGGCTGGTTTCACTCTGCTGTGATGAATCCAGGGGCCTACCTCTGCTACCTTTATCACAGTGGGAGTGGACAAAATTACAGTAAACAGATCTCTCCAAAGAAGACTTAGGGCTGGATGTTCCATTCCTTTACCCATACAGCATCTCCTGGCTTAAAGGGGTGAGCATCCATGGTTAAGCTTATAGGTAACTGCTCATTAACCCAATGATGTATAGCAGTGAGTGCCATGCCAAGAGCCTACATTTGTTGTTTCAAAGCAAAATTATCCCACCTCCTTTAAATCCCCCCTTATACCCTTAATAATAGGGGAGTGGACACCCACAAAGAATTTCAAAAGGAGAAAATCCTATCTGCTTAGTGGGACTAGACCTAATTCTTAACAAAGCAATTGGCAACAGTTGATCCCAGCATAGGTGAGTTTCCTGACATAGTTTACTTATCTGTAACTTTAGAGTCCAATTCATTCGCTCCATCTTTGTGGAAGGTGATAGGCAGTGTGTAATTTCCAAGTAATTCCTAAGCCCTAGGCCCCATGCCATTGACTGTACTACCTTGGTTACAAATGCTGGCCCATTGTCTGATCCTATAGTAACTGGGATTCCAAAACTGGGAATGATTTCTTTTAGAACCAATCACGCCACTTCACCTGCCCTTTCGGTGCATGTAGGAAAGGCTTCAACCCAACCTGAGAAAGTACACACAAAAACTAAGAGATATTTATAGCCTCCAACTCAGGGGAAAGCTCAGTGAAGTCCACAACTATATTTTCAAATGAAGCTTCTCCAACACTCTGTATTCTTGGGGGGTGATTTTAGGCCCCTGCTGTGGGTTGTTTCAAACACACACTTCACATTGCTCACATACCGTCTGGACTATGTTGGAGAGTCGAGAAACATAAAAATGCCAGCCTAACATGGTCTCAAGGGTTGTCCGGCCAGCATGGGTGGCCTGGTGAAACTGCCTGATGAAAGTTGGGGCCAAAGCTTCAGGGATGGCGACTCACCCATCCTTAAATTTCCACCATCCACCTGGAAGATAGTCTCCCTCCATTCTGAACCATGTCTGCTCGTGCTATGAATAATTGGGGTCCCATTCTGCCAACAGGCTTGGGAACAATGCTGCAGCAAACGTTGCCGTCTCTGTTGTTTCCTGGGAGGCCCCAAGTTTGGCCTCCCGGGCTGCTTTTCAGTTTCCCTGAGTAACTCTTGACTCTCCCCTCTGGTATCCCCGGCAGTGCATAACCGCTACCTTCTTAGGGGCCCATACAGCATCCAACAGTTCAAGAATGTCTTTACCATACTTTGTGTCTTTGCCTCCTGAGTTGATACAGCACCTTTTCCATATATAGAGTCCCATGTGCATGGAGGGTGGTGAGAGTATATTTAGAGTCAGTGTATATGTTAACATTTAGTCCCGCCACCAGCTGGAGAGCTCGGATGAGCAGAATTAATTCTGCCTTTTGTGCAGAGGACCCTTTTGGCAGAGGCTTCATCTCAATGGCAGAACGTTGACTTACTATTGAGTATACGGCAAACCGTTCTCCTTCCCTTATGAGGCTGCTGCAACCAATGAAATATTCCACAACGGGGTCTCTGACAGGCTGGTCTGTCAAGTCAGGCCAGTTGGAAAATACCTTGTCCATAACCTTGATGCAATCATGACAGAGCTGACCTGGCTCAGTGGGTAGCAGGGTTGCGAGTTTGCACCACTTCTAAATGGATGCATGGATTTTCACATAGCATTCCCTGATATTTGACCATTCGGGCATTTGTCAGTCAGTATTGCCCCTTATATTCTATTAATGTCAACACTGAATGTGGTACTCTAACAGTTAGTTCCTGTACCATAGTTAGTTTGTCAGCTTCTGCCACTAGTAGATCTGTGGCAGCTAGTGCCCGCAAGCAAGGCAGCCAGCCTTGAGCAACGGTATCAAGCTGCTTGGAGAGGTATGTCACGGGGCGGCGCCAGGATCCCAGCATTTGGGTTAGGACCCCGACTGCCACCTCCATGCGCTCATGTACATACAGGAAAAAAGGCTTAGATATGTCAGGGAAACCCAGGCTGGGTGCACTAACAAGGGCCTGCTTAATTTCCTTAAAGGCTTTCTGTTGTACTTGCTCCCACAACAGTGGTTCTCTTTCTCCCCCCTTTGTGGCTTCATAGGGGGGAGTACCAATACTTTGCCAGTTTTGATAAGTTAGGTAAGTATTGATAAGTTATCCAAATTCTACAAAACACTGCAGCACCAAGAAATTCACAAACCTGATGTCTGATGGTTGGGACTGGAATAGAGCAGACAGCCTGTTTTCTTTCTGGGCCGAGCTGATGCTGCCCCTGGGATAGGTGGAAGCCGAGGTATTTTACCTTTTCTCAACATATTTGCGTCTTTTACTTAGAAACTTCGTATCTGGCCTTCCATAGGAGGATGAGGAGCTGCTGTATTCCTTCCATACAGACCTCCTGTGTTTGCCCGGCCAGCAGCAGATTGTCCATGTATTGGAGCAACGTACTGGTCTGTTGGAAAGGCCTTCAAGTCAGAGGTTAATGTGGTGCCAAAAGTATTTGGGGAATCTTTGAGCCCCTGTGGCAGTCTAATCCAAGTGAATTGGCCTTTATCACCATTCTGGGGATTATCTCATTGGAAGATGAAAATCGGCTGACTTTGAGGAGCCAGGCGGGTGCAAAAGAAAACATTTTTGAGGTCTAAGCAGACGAAAAAGGCAGCTTCTGCAGGGATAAGACTAAGGAGAGTATATGGGTTGGGAATGACCAGACTTGGTTCATTGCTGTTAAGTCTTGAACTGGCTGGTAATCCTCTGTACCCAGTTTCTGAACTGGTAATAATGACGTGTTCCAAGATGACTGACAGGGTCGGAGGATTCCGTACTTTAAAAACCTTTCCAGATGTTTTTGGATCCCAACCAGTGCCTTGCAGGGAATGAAATATTGTCTATGATGGGTTGGTTCGACTCCCGGATTTAATTCTATTATTACCAGGGGAATGTTCCAGGCCAATCCAGGGGGATTATCCTCAGCGAATACTCTGGGCACCTTAAAGGGGAATTCAGACTCCTGTCAGGGCTCCTCTATGAGATGATAAAGTTGCCATTCTTCCCCTCATGGGACTGGAAGAGTCATGATTTTTGCTTCAGGGTTTCTTAAGGCTAAGATGGTGTGCCCATCAGAGAGGAAAGTTATTTGGGCTTGCAGTTTTCCCAAGAGGTCCCAGCTCATTAAAGCCACTGGGCAACCTGGAAGGTAGAAGAATGCGTGGACGACTTCATGGCCCCCTAGATTGCATCATTGGGACTGTACAAAACGGCAGCAGGCCCAGACACCCATGGTTCCCACAATAGTGACCCGCTTTGGGTGAGAGGGGGCCCACCAGTTGGGTTACCATGGAATGTTCTGCCCCAGTATCCACCAGAAGGTCAAGGGCCTGGCCCCCCACAGTTATTTGGACCATAGGCTTCCAGAGGCCTAGCAAAATGGAGCTCAGTCTGTCCTAGTCTTCCCCATAGTTCTCCATGGTGGCCAGGCCAACAAAGTTACTCTCAGGGTTGGGGTGCAGGTTGATATTGTCCCTGGATTATTTGGCCTTGTTCTCTTCCCTGGGAGACTGGGTGGGAAACTTCCAGCCCCGAACATTCATTTTTCCAGTGCCCCTCTGAGAAACAACAGGCACACTGGCTCTGCCCTAATGTCATCATCAGGCAGGGTGGCCCATTTTGCTGGCCTCTCCCCTGACTGCGACCTCAGCCTCACCCTGATGGGACACCCCCCCCCGGGAATTTTGCTCTGTCAAAGCAGTGGCAAGGAGATCTACTTTCATTTTCATTCTCCACTGGGCTTCTCTCTGGGCCTCCTGATCTCTGTTGACAAACACCTTAGTTGCAACTTCTGTCAAATGGCTAGCATTCATCCCAGCAAAGCTCTCCAATTTCTGTAACTAGCGCCAGATGTTTCTCTGAGCCTGGTCAATGAAAGCCACATTAATCATTTGTTGATTTTTGGCCTCCTCGGGATTGAACTGAGTGTAGAGGTGAAGCGCCATGCATAGCCTCTCGTAAAATTGTCTTGGGCTCTCTTCAGGGCTCTGGAGCACCTCTGAAATTTTGCTCATATTCATGGCCTTTTCCCCTCCTCCTTTCATACTACCCAACAGGGCCTCTTGATAGCTCTCCAGCATTCAGAATTCCTGGCCATCACTTGGGGCCCACTGAGGGTCCTCTTCAGGAATTGATTCTGAGCATAGGCCTGAGCATTCATTGTTCCTGCAGGGGTGTGCTCCTCTAACCATTTTAAAGTAGCTTGGATAATCCAGTGGCATTCTTCAGTGTTAAACAGAGTTAGGAAAAGCTGGGGGCGGTCTGACCATGGGAGCTTGTGGGTCTGAAAGATAGATTGCATCAGATCAATCAGATCAATCATGGCCTGAGGCTTCTCAGTATAGGAGGGAGTATGGTAGTAAAGGTCAGTGGTAGTAAAGGACTGATATATAAAAGTGCATTGCCCTCCTTGAATTTGGCCACCTGGACTATAGTAGAGGGGTCCTCTCATTTATCTTAGTGACAATTGTAAAACTTCCTGGCTTTCGGGGTCAGGGGCTATTAGCAGGGTTCTTTTGGTGCCTTTCCATCGAGGCATAGGAAGTTAACACTGGAGACTCTGGAGTGGCTATTGCCTGGGGCATATCGGGTAGCTGAGGGAAAAAAGTAAAAGAGCCATTTCCTAGACTGAGGTTACCCTCCAGTGTGGCCCCAGCTATGCCAATTGCAGGGGGTGCTGGCAGCAGAGTAGGGTACAATGGCATGTAAGGTGGGAGGTTCTCCTCAGTTTGCTCAGCCAGAATGGGCTTCCTCAACTTTGGTCAGCATTCTGAGAGTGCCATTGCTTGGGCCAACATAACTTTATAGCTTTCCTCTAAACAGACCTTTATCTAGGATGGTCGGGTGATAACTATATTCTGCCAATAGTCTCTGTAGGGAACTAGTCAGGGTGACCAAGATCTCCCACAATAACCCTAAACACCTTATTAACTAATTTGTTGTCTAGTGACCACTCAGAGTTTCTTGGGAGTTAACTTGACACTGTAATCCCCTGAATATCCCCTTTTGAAATTCTTTACCATGCACTTGGGAAGAGTAATCTTGCTCTGTTCTCTACTCATCTCCACCCACTAAACAACAACAGTAACCCACAAGACAGGAAGGAATGGGGAGGATAAAAAGAGATGGACACGTGCTTCATTCTTTTCCAGCCATACTCCTCACGGTGTTATTTCAGATGCCTCTTAGTAATTGGCAGATTGGTATAAACCCCCAACCTAGACCAGCCCTTTAATGGGGCTCGGGCCGCCTTCAGCTATAGGAGGTCACCACCAACTCAGAGGAGGATTCAACATTTGCCTCAGCTCTTTGGGTGGGTCAGAACCCTTCTGCTGTCCATCTCATCCACACACACACCACTCCAATCCACCATCCAGTGCCTTGGAGTCTATGGTTTTGCCTCAGGGCAGTGTTTCCTTCCACTGCCTCTAACCTTTTCCTTCAGGTTTGAGACTACTAGTGGACTCCAGGAGTTGATCAGGCTCCCCTTCTGTCTCTTAGGGACTGGTCTACCATATCAAAACTGAGTTCTTACCACTCTGACGGGCAGCACTCCCCTGACTGGTTCCTGGGCCCCAGTGGGTTCCACTGTGCTCCCAAGGTCCTTACCCCAGCACACCAGGAGGGCTAGTCCCCTATGGATCAGTCTGCTGGTGCCAGGCGAACTCACCTCTTTTGGCATTCCAGGAGTTGGACCCACCAACAAGGGAGGTGGAAACACCATCTTTGTCTCTGGATTCTCGGCCAATGCACCAGAAATGTGGCAAGAATCAGTACAGAGAGAGACAAGACACCAAGCTACTTTGCCAGGAAGCAGTATTTATTTCTGCCCGCACCAGCTCAGCAGATTCACATTCAAAGGCCGAGCTCCAAACACAG
>NW_007248533.1:62334-65851 GCF_000164805.1 Carlito syrichta
TATGAGGCATGGCCTTATATACATTCTTAACTCCCTTTGCAGTGTCATTATATAATCTGATTGGCCGGGTTACTGTTAACCTTACATGTTATACATTGGGCTAGGGTTAGGGATTTGGCCCTCAGGAGCGAAAGTGAGGTAGTGGTTGGATTTGAAAGCATCTGACTCTGTCATTGCCATCTCTTCTCTGACCCAAATGACTCTCTGTACAATCTGGCAGGCAATGACTCACCCTTCACTACTGTGGATACATGATGTGGGGCTGGATCTGCTATCTCCACACAGTTAGAGTTAGGTCACTGACTGCTATTCTATCCTGTGATATTTGGGCTTTTGACCTTGAGGAATTTCAGCTAGGACTTTCTGGACAGGAGCTTCCTGGACACCTTCAGTGAAGTGATGGGATTGTTCCATGCCAGTATGCAGATATAAAGCTAACTTTTTAAAGTTGCTCTTCTTTCTTTCTATGTTGCTAAATTCATTTATTAACTGTAATTTTTTTTCATGGAATCCTTTTGAGTTTTCAACATATAAGATCATAAAATCTGTGCACAGGCCAGGCGTTCAGGCTCATGGCCACTGCAGCCTCAACCTGCTGAGCTCCAGCAATCCTTCCACCTCGGCCTTCCAAATAGTTAGAACTGCAGGTGCATGCTACCACACCTGGCTAATTTTCTAATTATGTAGAGATGAGGTCTCACCAAGTGTCCAGGCTGTCCTAAAACCTATGGGCTCAGGCAATCCCCTCACCTCAGCCTCCCAAAGTGCTGGGATTACAGGCTTGAACCACTGTGCTGGGCCAGAGTTCAATTTTTAATGTTCTTAATGATAAGCGACCTCAATCAAGAATTTTATACCCAGCTAAACTAAGTTTCATCGGTGACGGAGAATTAAAATTCCTTCCCAGATATCCAATCCCTAAGATTATGCTACCTCCAACCCAGCCCTTCAGGATGTGCTTAAGATGATGCTGGGCACAGTGGCTCAACTCTGTAATCCTAGCACTTTGGGAGGCTGAGGTGAGAGGATTGCCTGAGCTCACAGTTTCAAGACCAGCCTGGACAACTTGGTGAGATCTTGTCTCTACAATAAATTTTTAAAAATAAGCTGGGCATGGTAACGCATGCCTGTAGTTCCAGCTACTTGGAAGGCTGAGGTGAAAGGATCACTTGAGCCCAGCAGGTCAAGGCTGCAGTGGCCATAAGCATGCCACTGAACTCCAGCCTGGGCAACAGAGTGAGAATCCTACTAAAAAATATTGATATGTTGAAGACACAAATAAAAAGAACAGTCATGCACATCACAAGAGTACAGGCAAACACAGAGTTAACAAAGCATACAGAGCACCCATGAAAATGAAAACACACATATATACATAAACACAAAACTTAAAAGAAAACAAAGCAGCCTTCTAAGAGCCCTATGACAGGGATAAACTCTCACATTTCAATAATCAACCTGAATGTGAATAGACTAAATGCACCACTGAAAAGACACAGAGTGGCAAACTGGATTTAAAAGCACAATCCAATAGTCTGCTGCCTCCAGGAAACTCATCTCACTGCAAATAACACCCACAGACTCAAAGTTGGAGTATGAAAAATGAACTTTCAGGTTAACAGAAAACAAAAGAAGTCAGGAGTAGCTATTCTAATATCAGACAAAACAGCCTTCAGGCCATCAAAAGTTAAAAAGGATACAGAAGGACACTATATAATGATAAAAGGCTCAATTCACCTGCAAGAAATATACATCTGAAGCATGTATACATCCAACCCAGGAGCACCAAGTCTTATAAATCAACTAAGTAAACTAAGAGAGGACATTGACCCTCAAACAATCATAACTATAGAGACTTAAATACCCACTAACAGCTCTAGATAGGTTATTGAAGACAAAAAAAATAAGGAAATCTGGAACCTCAACCAGACACTCAACCAAATGGACTTAATACACAGCTACATAACACTTTACCCAACAACTACACAGTATACATTCTATTCATCAGCACATGGAACATACTCCAAGTTTAATCACATTCTTGGACATAAATCAAGCATACACACTCCAAAAGACTGAGACAATATCATACATCTTCTCAAATCACAGTGGAATAAAAATATCACCACCAGCCAGGCACAGTGGCTCAAACCTGTAATCCCAGCACTTTGGGAGGCCGAGGTAAGAGGATTGCCTGAGCCCATGGGTTTGAGACCAGACTGAGCAACTTCACAAGACTTCCTCTCTATAAATCAAAAAATTAGCTGGGTGTGGTAGCACACACCTGTAGTTCTGGCAACTTGGAAGGCTGAGGTGGAAGGATTATCTGAGCCCAGCAGGTCGATGCTGAGGTGGCCGAGAGCATGCCACTGTACTTCATTCTGGGCAGCGGAGTGAGACTCCAACTCAAAAAAAAAATCACCAACAACAAGATGCCTCCAAAATACACCAAGACATGAACACTAAACAACACACTGCTGAATGACTTCTAGGTCAACACAAAAATCAAGATAGAAGTAAAAAGATTCCTGGAACAAATTTTTAAAAAGACACAGTTTATCAGAATCTCTGGGATGCCACAAAAGCAGTATTAAGAGGAAAATTCATAGCATTGCACACACACATAAAGAAAACAGAAACACTACAAGGAAATGTAGGAGCAAGAAAGGCAAGACCACCAAAATCCTAACTTCAGTAGAAGAATCCAGATCACCAAGAAAAGTGGCAACTGCAGAGCATAGAAGACAAAAATATAGAAAAAACAACAAGAAAAAAATCTGGTTCTTTGAAAGACTAAATAAGATCAATGAACTCCTAGCCAGAATGACTTAAAAAAGACAGAGAGAAGGTACAGATAAACACAATTAGAAATGCAAACCACAACTGACCTTGAAGAAATTCAAAAGATTACCAGAGATTACTATAGAAACCTGTTTGCAAATCAACTAGAAAACCTAAAGGAAATGAAGCACTTTCTGCCTTCACACAACCTCCTAAGGTTGAAACAAGAAGAAATTGAAACTCTAAACCAACCAGGAAACAATATAGGAAATCAACTCAGTAATAAGAAATCTGCCTACCAAAAAAGCCCCTGACCCGATGGCTTCCCAGCTGAATTCTACAAGACATACAACATACAAGGAGGAGCTGATACCAATCTTACTGAAAACTGTCCAGACAATCGAGAAAGAGGGAATGTTCTCCATCTCATTTTATGAAGCCAACATTATACTGATACCCAAACCTGGCAAAGGCTCAACAAGAAAGAGAATTACAGATCAACCTCCTTGATGAACACAGATGCAAAAATTCCTAAATAATATTCTAGCAAAAGGGATTCAACAATACATCTCAAAGATCATGTATCATGACCAAGTGGGCTTCATTCATGGGACTCAGGGCTGGTTCAACAGCACAAGACCATAAATGCAATTCAGCACATCAACAGATGTAAAACCAAGAACCACATGATTATATCATTAGATGCAGGAAAAGCATTTGCCAAAATCCAGCATCC
>NW_007248533.1:66702-94988 GCF_000164805.1 Carlito syrichta
TGACGAGGGTGCAGAGAAAAGGGGATGCTTTTACACTAATAATCAGAGTGCTAGCTAATTCAACCTCTATGGAAAGCAGTGTAGTGATTTCTAAAAGAACTAAAAATTGACTTTCCATAGGATCCAGCAATACCTGGAGGAACATAAATTGTTCTACAATACCTGGGAATATACCTGGAGGAACACAAATTGTTCTACCAAAAAGACACCTGCACATGCATGTTTATATCTGCACTACATGGAACCAATCCCACTGCCCATCAAAAGTAGACTGGACAAAGAAAATGTAGTACATTTACACAAATGAGTATTATGCAGCCATAACAAAGAAGAAATCATGAAATTCACAGCAAATTGGATGGAGATGGAGATCATCTCATTTAATGATCTGTCACAGAAACAAAGAACTGAATACTGAATGTTCTCATTTATAGGTGGGACATGAACATTGATCACATTAGCACAAGGGAGAGACCAGAAGTTGACGGACTACCAAGGGAGGTAGGAAAGGAGGGGTCGTGTAGCATTACATAGGGTGTCTGGTCCTAAGCCAGGGGAAGTGGGGGCCAGCTGGAGGTCCACCTGCTTGCTGCGTGCTTGTATAACTTATCTTGACCTGTATCCCACATATCTATGAAAAAAAATGTACATGAGGAAAAGAAAAAGCCTCAAGAAATTTGCCAATAGTAATAATGACTCACAATGTTGAATCAATAACTTGGCAATATTATAAATTTGACATGATCTATGATGGCAATGTGAATTAATATATCATCTCAGGATATGAAAGACACAATAACATTTTTTAGAGTGCAAGTTGTTCAAAAACTGTTAAAAATACCTCTAAGAAATCTGTACAGATATATTTTATTTGAGGAAGAAAAGGACTATGTTTTTTAATCATACACAATCAAAAATAACCAAAAATGAGACTGGGTGCAATGGATCATGCCTATAATCTTGGCACTTTGGGAGGCTGAAGCAGGATTGCTTGAGCCCAGGAGTTTGAGATCAGTCTGGGCAACATAGAAAGACCTCATCTCTACAAAAATTTTAAAAATTAGCCAAGTATGATGGTGTGTACCAGTAGTCCCAGCTACTCATGAGGCTGAGGCAGAAGGATCACCTGAGACCAGGAGGTCAAGACTACAGTGAGTCATGATCAAACCACTGGGGTGAGAGTGAAAGAGTCTGATGCAAAAAATAAAAAAGATTAAAAAAACCACAAAATGGAAAAGGAACATTCAACTGCACCAGAAACCACTCCCTCCCTATCTTCCTGCCATGAGAAATGTGCTTATTCTCACACAGAAATACTAGGTGAGACTAGTCAATACACAATTTGGCAGAGGAGCAAGTTCCTGTGTAGTTGTGCTTGACAGCACCATGCAAAGCTGTTATGCTGAATCAAGAAAAGTTACTAGCAGTACAATGGTGTTTATTATGCAAACTAGACCCTACATGAATTCAGTGTAGAGACTGCGGGGGTCAAAGCATCAAATAGTCCCAATCATGACAGTCTGAATTGGTTGCCTGGTACACACATTAGGCTTGCAGGAAAATCCAAAACTGTAGCTAGATTTTTTGTGTGGAGGTTCTGGAGATATCTGTAAAAACCTAAGCATCTCAGAAAATGAAAGTTAAGTAGTTAACAGTGTTCTCACTTATAAGCAGACCCTGAACACTTACCATAATACTATGAGAAAGGGATTGGTAGTAGTGGAATACTGTCAGGGTGAGGGGGTTGGAGAGAAACACAACAATAAGGGTACCTGATCTCAAACCAGGCAAAGTGGGGACCAAAGGGAGACTGAAACTTACCTGCACAATGACTACTTGTATACTCAATCCTGACTTGTACCCCACATCTTTTTTTTTTTTGAGTTGGAGTCACCCAGACTGGAGTACAGTGGCCACTCCTGGCCACTGCAGCCTTGACCTGCTGGGCTCCGGCAATCCTCCTGCCTCAGTTTTCCAAGTAGCTGGAACTACAGTCGCATGCTACCACGCACAGCTAATTTTTTTTTTTTTTTTGAGTTGGAGTCTCACTCTGTCACCCAGGCTGGAGGGCAGTGGCACGCTCCCGGCCACCGCAGCCTCAACCTGTTGGGTTCCAGCGATCCTTCTACCTCAGCCTTCCAAGTAGCTGGAACCACAGGCAAGTGCTACCATGCCCGGCTAATTTTTTTTATTTATTGTAGAGATGAGGTCTCGCCAAGTTGCCCAGACGGGTCTCAAACCCGCAGGCTCAGGCAATCCACTCACCTGAGCCTCTCAAAGGCGCGGGATTACAGGCTGAGCCACTGAGCCCAGCTAATTTTTTATTTTATTTACTGTAGAGATGAGGTCTCACCAAGTTGCCCAGGCAGGTCTTGAACCTACAGGCTCAAGCAATCCATTCATCTCAGCCTCCCAAAGTGCTGGGATTACAGGCTGAGCCACCAAGCCCAGCTTTTACCCCACATCTTTAAAAAAAAGTAGTTGGCAATGTTGATTAGTCTCTTGAGGCAGGGCAAAGAATCAGGAAAATGGACTGGAAGCAGGTGTCCACACAGTCCTTATCCATCTGCCCATCTCACTATGTGGTGCCTCCAAAACGTGACCAATGCCTTCTTCATGTCTGCCTTCCAAATCTGAGGTAAGTTAGGCTATTGGTGAAGACTACCTAATACAGAACCTTAATGAAGATGAATTCTGGAAATCTAGTTCCCGAAACTACCACACTGAAATAACACAATCCACAGGTCCATCTCCATTGCTAGATTTTATTGTCCAATCCCAGGTCTCTCCTATTAATTCGAAGTGAATGCAGCAATTAATAGCAAACATTCATAACAACACATAAGAGGAAAGATAAAATAATAATTAACATTAGATTATTATACTCTGAGCCCGGAAGTTTGAGGCTGCATTAAGCCATGTACTCTGCTGCACTCCAGCCTGGGTGTCAGAAGTGAAACTTCAACTCAATCAAGCAAAACTAAAAATACATACTTAGAAAGTGATGTCAACTATTTGATAGCAAGGAAAGTGAATTAAAGTTTGTGGTCCCCCCCAAAAAGTGGTTTTTTCTCATAGGAAAGAAAAGCAGAATATATAGAGAGTAGGGAATATCTAAAACCTGCTATAACAATTAGCAAAGGCATGCAGTAAGAATGGCCATCATTAATAAAACAAACAACAATTTGTATACCTAACCCTGAATTGTACCCCACAACTTTATAATTTAAAAATTTTTAAATAAAATTAAAAAACAATTAGCAAAGGTTCCTTTTTCAGTGGTGATTAATCCAACAGAACTATTAAAAACTACATCAAAATTAAACCTCCATGTGGTCAGTCAGTTTTCCCAGCACCATTTGCTGAATAGGTTCTCCTCTCCCCAGTGGTAGGTGGTGGAGGCTTTGTTGAAGATGAGTTGGTTGAGAAATTGAGGTTTTGCTTCTGGAATCTCAGTTCTATTCCCATTGGTCTATATGCCCTGTTCCTGTACCAATACCAAGCTGTTTTGATTATTGTAGCTTTATAGTAAAGTTTGAAGTCTGGTAATGTGATACCTCCTGCTTTTTTTTGTTGTTGTTGTTTTTGCTGAGGATTGTTCTGGCTATTCTTGGTCGTTTGTGTTTCCATATGAATTCCTGTATTGTTTTTCTAGGCGTGAGAAGAATGTTGCTGGCAATTTGATGGGTATTGCATTAAATCTGTAGATTGCCTTAGGTAAGATGGACATCTTCACAAGGTTGATTCTTCCAATCCATGAGCATGGGATATTTTTTACTTGTTTGTGTCATCTTTGAATCCTTTGAGTAGTGTTTTGTAGTTTTCATTGTAAAGGTCTTTCACGTTTCTGGTTAGGAAGATGCCAAAGTATTTCATTTTTTTGTGGCTATTGTGAATGGAATTGTGCTTTTTATTTGGGTTTCTGTTTGTTTATTATTGGTGTAAAGAAATGTGATTGTCTTTTGCACATTTATTTTATACCCTGAGACTTTGCCAAAATCCTTTATCAGTGCAAGGAGGTTTTTGACAGATTCTCTTGGGTTTTCAAGGTACACAATCATATCATCTGCAAAGAGAGATAACTTGACTTCCTCTTTTCCTATTTGGATACCCCTGATTGCCTTTTCTTCTCTGATTTCTCTAGCCAGGACTTCCAATACTATATTGAACAGGAGGGGTAAGAGTGGGCATCCTTATCTTGTTCCAGTTTTCAAGGGAAATGGTTCCAATTTTTGTCAGTTTAGGAGTATGCTGGCTGTGGGTTTCTTGTAGATGACTTTTACTATCAAACAAGACCCTTATCTATCCCCATACACAAAAATTAACTCCAAATGGTTAAGAGACCTAAATGTGAAACCTCAAACCATAAAAACCCTAGAAAATGCAGGACACAACCTTATGGAAATTGGAACTGGCATCCAATTCTTGAACAAAACCCAAAATGCATGAGCCATAAGAGATAAGATAGACAAGTGGGACCTCATTAAACTGACAAGCTTCTACAAACCCAAAGAAACCATCAAGAGAGCAGGGAGACAGCCCACAGACTGGGAAAAAGTATTTGCCAACTCCATGTCTGACAAAGCCCAAACATCTTGGATCTACAAGGAACTCAAATGTGCTAAAAAGAAAAAAACAAACAACCCCATTATAAAGTGGGCAAAAGATATGAACAGACACTTCTCAAAAGAAGACATCCAAGTGGCCAACAGACACATGAAGAAATGTTCAATCTCACTAATCATCAAGGAGATGCAAATTAAAACCACACTGAGATACCACCTAACTCGAGTCAGAATGGCCATTATCAATAACTCAAAAAACAACAGATGCTGGAGAGGATATGGTGAAAAGGGAACACTGCTACACTGTTGGTGGGAGTGCAAACTAGTGCAACCTCTGTGGAAAGTAGTATGGCGATTCCTAAAATCTCTAAATATTGACCTCCCATTTGACTCCACAATCCCCCTACTGGGAATATACCCTGAAGAACTCAAATCACTCTATGAAATAGATACCTGCACACATATGTTTATCGCAGCATTGTTCACAATAGCAAGAACGTGGAACCAACCATGCTGTCCATCAAAAGAGAACTGGATTTTAAAAATGTGGCATATACACATGATGGAATACTATGCAGTCATAAAAAAGAACAAAATCATGAATTTCACAGCAACCTGGATGGAACTAGAGTCTATAATACTGAGTGACCTCTCACAGAAACAAAGATCTGAGTATCACATGTTCTCACTCATATAGTGGACCTTGAACATCTATCATAATACTATAAGAAAAGGATTGACAGTGGTGGGAAACTATGGGGGGTAGGGAGGGGAAGGGAGGCGGGATTAACGGTAGTCAATATCTGTCTGGGGACAGGGAGACACCCCTTATTAACAAGGGTGCCTGAACAATGCATATTTGTATACCTAGCCCTTAACTGTACCCCACAATTTTAAAATTAAAAAGATGTTTTAAAAAATTAAACCTCCTGCAAATGAAATATATATTTCGATTCACCCATGGATACAACACATTTCAAAAAGGAAGGGGAAACATTTTACTAACTGACTTAAGAAAAAAACTCTACCTACTAAGCAAATTCACTATTGCTTAAAGTACAGAATAATGTTACTTCAAGGTTTATTTTACCAGAGTTAAGAATTAGAAATCCACTGGGTGCGATGGCTCACACCTATAATCCCATGCACCTGAGCCCTCGGGTTTGAGACCTGCCTGGGCAACTTGGTGAGACTTCATTTCTACAATAAATCAAAAAAAATTAGTTGGGCGTGGTGGCGCACACCTGTAGTTCCAGCTCCTTAGAAGGCTGAGGCAGAAGGATTACCCACCAGGTCAAGGCTGCCATGGCCATGAGCATACCACTGCACTCCAGCCTGGGCAACAGAGCGAGACTCCAACTCGAAAAAAAAAAAAGAATTAGAAATCCTTAGTCTAGTCTGTTGCCTTACTAGACTCTGATGTGGCCGTGTTTTCGTAAGCTTTGGCACCCTCCCCTTCCTTGGGAAGTGTGAAAGGCACGGGGAACAGCCAGAAGGATGTCTCCCGAGATGGCGCCAACACTAGGGAACCTAACAAAGACAACAAAGGCCATAAATTCCTGCCTCTCCCGCACGCGTGAAACTTAAACTCATGTACAAACATTATCTCCCTATAGGAATACTACCTCATAGCTCCCTCCAATAAAGACCCTAAGATGGCTCTGGCTGGCACGGCCAGGCTCAGAGAGCACAGGCCGCCCCCTCCCAAAACCGATAAATACAGACCTCTCTCTCGCCCTCTCTCTCTCACTCCCTTTTCCCACTAGGCGGTTACAGACCTCCTTCCCTCTCCCTGTAGCCGCTGCTCTAATAAATCTCTTGGCCTCAAAGGGTACCGGTCTCACTGGCGCCATCGTCCTTCAAAGTGAATCTCCTCTTTTTCTCTCTCTCTTAGTTTTTAAATAAACTATATTTTCTAATCTATAAAAAAATAGAAATTCTTAGTCCACAGATAGATCTTAAGAATGAGATACTGAAAATGGTAATATATTTATAACTTCTATAATATTTTCAGTTGCTTATTTTCTGGAACACTATATGAAATGTTACCTACTTTTGCAGGATTTCTCTACATAGGAAATTGTCACGACTTTGAAAGTATTTGTTGGTCAGGAGCAACTAGTTGTTGCCTGTAATCCCAGCATTTTGTGAGGCAGAGGCAAGTGGATTAGTGGATTGCCTGAACCTAGCATTTCCGAGATTAGCCTGGGCAACTTGGCAAGACCTCATCTCTACAATTAATCCAAAAATTAGCTGGACATTGTGCACCTGTAGTTCCAGCTACTTGGAAGGCTGAGGCAGGATTGACTGAGCCCAGCAGGTCAAGGCTGCTGTGGCTGTGAACGTGCCACTGCACTCCAGTCTGGGTGACAGAGTGAGACCCTCCAACTCAAAAAAAAGTATTTAGGCCAGACACGATGGCTCACACCTGTAATCCCAGCACTTTGAAAGCCAGAGGCAAGAGGATTGCCTGAGCCCATGGGTGTGAGACCAGCCTGGACAACATGGTGAGACCTCATCTACACAATAAATCAAAAAATTAGCAGGATGTGGTGGTACATGCCTATGGTTCCAGCTACTTGGAAGGCTGAGGCAGAAGGATCACCTGAGCCCAGAAGGTCAAGACTGCAGTGGCCGTGAGCATGCCGCTGCACTCCAGCCTGGGTGATAGAGTGAGATTTCAACTCAAAATAGTGGTAATAATAATAATAATAATAAATAAAAACACACAATCTACTAAGACTGAGTCATGAAAAAAGAGAAAATCTGAGCAACTAACCAGGAGAGTGATGATGTAGGGGGCAAAAACCCCAAAACCCAACAACAAATGAGAGCCTGGGACTAAACAGTTTCACTGGTGAAATCTACTTAACATTTTAAAAAGAACATCAATCTAGCTCAAACTCTTTCAGAAAATTGAAGAGAAAGGAACATGTCCAAATTCTACTGAGACCAAAATTATGCTTACCACAAAGATAACCACAGGCACTACAGCTGCAAACAAATGTCTGTTGCTATTGTCTCTGGAATCAGTGGGAGATTTAGTTCCAGGTTCCCTTGCAGATATGAAAATCCAAAGACCCTTAAGTCTCTGATTTTAAAAAATGGTGCAGTGGCCGGGCATGGTGGCTTACGCCTGTAATCCCACCACTTTTGGAGACAGAGTTGAGAGGATTGCCTGAGCCCAGGGGTTTGAGACCAGCCTGGGCAGCTTGGCAAGACCTTGTCTCTACGATAAATTTTTTAAAATGAGCTGAGCATCATAGCATGCGTCTGTAGTTCCAGCTACTTGCAAGGCTAAGGTGGAAGGATCATCTGAGCTCAGCAGGTCAAGGCTATGGTGGCTGTGATTGTGCCACTGGACGACAGAGTGAAACTCTGACTCAAAATAATAATAATAATTAAGAAATAAAATTAAAAATTGAAAATTAACAAAAAAGACTCATTATGAAAAACAAAAGACACTCCTACCACTCAGGAAATCCCACAGGTCTTATGAGATCTGTTGCAGTAACTGGGGACAAAGATTAAATATATTTTTATTACACCATAGAAACAAATTCTCTTAAACTAATTAACCTTTCATCAGGAAGCAAAACCCAAAGCCATTATCCTGAGTCTGACCCTTCACAGACTTTCTCAATTGGCAAAAATTACACTCTGACTAAACCAAATATGCTTATGCAAAACCAAACTGGTGACAATGTAGAAATTTACCCCAAGAGATATTCCCTATTCCTTTTTTCTTCCCTCTTTTTTCTTGGGCAACCCTTGCTGAAAAAGCAATGATGAGACAGACGAGGCCGACATGGTTGACTTAGCCTTTTTTTCCTGAATTTTCTTTCTTTTCATCTGTTTTCTGTTTGCTTGTGTGTGTTTTGTTTTGTTTTGTTTTGTTTTGAGTTGAGGTCTCACTCTGTCACCCAGGCTGGAGTGCAGTGGCACAATCACAGCTCATGCAATCATGAACTCCTGGAAAGCACCCTCAGTTTTCTAGTGCTCTGAGCTTCTTTCTCTCAGTATAAAGCGCTCCTCCCACAGTGACCAGGCTGGAACTCCTGCAAAGAATGCTCCCCAGGAAGAAGCAACCAGGCCTTCGATGACCTCCTCCTTTTGCAAGCACAAGATTGGCCTTGGCTTGCAGTCACTGGCCTCCTTTCGCCAGTCAAGGCTATGTAGTCACTCAAAGAAAATGAGGGTGAGGTGCACTATGGCTCTTGCCTGGGCTCAGGCAATCTTCCTACTTCAGTCTCTCAAGTAGCTGGGACTACAGGTGTGTGCCACCGCACCCAACTAATTTTGTTGTTTTGTTTTAAGAGATGGGGTCTTGTTATGTTGGCCAGGGTGGTCTTGAACTCCTAGGCTCAAGCAGTCCTTTCACATCTGCCTCCCAAAGTGCTGGAATTACAGGTGTGAGCCACTGCCTGGCCATATCCCCCTATGCCTTTGTGTTCAGGAGAAGCAGCTGGTACAAAGAAACATCCTTTCCTTTTCAACTTAGATAATGCCCATTTCCTACATACCAGGAGCCCAGGCACAATCTTTCCAAATTCACATTCTTTGTCTTATGGACAATTAGCTGAACTGACTAATGAACCAAACTTTCTGTAAGTTCTTCTCCTTCCTCAGGCCCCTGAACCTGCACACAACTTGCCCTTCTTCCTTGCCTTCCTAAGAACAAGCTAAATTCAGAGCAAAACACTACATGATCTATCTGATTTGCCATCCTCCATCACTCTCCTATCTTCTTTTATTTTGTTTTATTTATTTTTTGAATCAGGGGATCACTGTTGCCCAGATTGGAGAGCAGTGCCACAATCACAGCCCCCACAGCTTCAACCTCCTAGGCTCAGGCTATTCTTGCCTCAACTTCCTGAACAGCTAAAATTAGAGGTGCGTGCCATCACATCCCTGAACTTTATTTTTTTGTAGAGATGAGGTCTCACTATGTTGCCTAGGCTGGTCTGGAACTCCTGGGCTCAAATGAGTATCCCTCCTCAGCCTCTCAAAGTGTTGGGATTACAGGCATGAGCCTCTGCTTCTGGCCTCCTATCTTCCTCTTAATCTTGTTTGCTGGAACCTGAAAAGACCTTTTCAGCCTAAACTTTAAAAGATGCTGACAAGGTCAGGCACAGTGGCTCAAGACTATAATCCTAGCACTTTGGGAGGCTGAGGCAAGAGGATTGCCTGATCCTACAGGTTCCAGACTAGCCTGGGCAACATGGTGAGACACCACCTCTACAATAAATCCAAAAATTATCTGGTCACGGTAGTAGGCACCTGTGGTTCCTGGTACTTGGAAGGCTGAGGTGGAAGGATCACCTGAGCCCAGCAGGTCATGATTGCGGTGGCCATGAGTGTGCCGCTGCACTCCAGCCTGGGCAACAGAGTGAGACTCTGACTCAAAAAAACAAAAAACAAAAAAAAAGATGCTGACAGATCTTATATAGTAGTTGAAAGACACCACCACCCCTCCACCCCCTGCAATACTCCTTTCAAATACAGTCACTTCCTACCTCAATCAGGATTTCCTTTGTAAGACAGTCTAGAAACATCCCCAGGGCAGTAATAATTACAACCTCACAAAGAATAATACTCCCCCTTTCCCCTGACCCTCAGTCCCAGGTGCTCTGACATCCTCAGCTTTCCAGTGCTCTGAGCTTCTTTCAATATAAAGGGCTCTGCCCACAGTTGAAGTGACCAGGCTGGCACTTCTGCAGGGGAGGCTTCCCAGGAAGAACCAACTAGGCCTTCAATGTCCTCCTCCCTTTGCAAGCACAAGATTGGCCTTGGCTTGGAGTCACTGGCCTCCTTTTCCCCAGTCAGGACTATGCACTCACTCAGAGAAAATGGGGGGTTGCACTGTGGCTCTTGCCTGTAATCTAAGTACTTTGAGAGGCTGAGGTGGGAGGATCACTTGAGGCCAGGAGTTCGAGAATAGCCTGGGCAATTCAGTGAGACTCCATCTCAAACGAAAACAGAAAATAGCATGTTTGAAAAAGCCACTAATAGGCCAGGAGCAGTGACTCGTGCCTGTAATCCCAGCACTTTGGAAGGCGGAGGCGAGAGGATTGCCTGAGTCTAGGGGTTCAAGATCATCCTGGGCAACTTGGCAGGACTTTGTCTCTACAATAATTCAAAACATTAGCCAGACACGGTGGCACATGCCTATGGTTCCAGCTACTTGGAAGGCTAAGATAAGAGGATCACCTGACCCCAGCAGGTCAAGGCTGTGGTGGCCATGAGTGGAAGAACTTAGGCACCAGTAACAACTCCACACCCATTAGGGACCAAGAGATTTATTAAAGGGGCAGCTACAGGGAAAAGGAAAAGGGTCTGTAGCCACGGGGGTTGGGGAGGGAGGGAGGGGGGTAGAGGGGGAGAGAGAGAGAGAGAGAGAGAGAGAGAGAGCGCGCAATATGCAGGGAGAGGGTTGTATTTATGGGCCTGGCAGGGACTGGCCAGTGCCGTGCTTGGGCTTTATTGGAAGAGACTATGAGATAGTATTCCTGTAGCGAGAAATTATTTGCGTGCAGGTTTAAGGAGACGCCTTTCTGGCTGTTCCCTGTGCCCTTCATTCCCACCTTTTCTGTTTGTTTGGGAGCGGGCATCGTTACTCCTTCTGGCTGCTTCCTGCTGGATGTGGGCATTGGGGGTGGGGTAGGGGAAGGGCACAGAACCAGCCAGAATAGGGTCCAGAGGTAGGCACTGAAGGTGAAGATTTCTGAAGGTGAGAGTTTCAGGAAAGTTCCTTGTAAATGTAGAATGGCAACTTATTCGGCCAGCCCTCCAGTGGGCACGAGGGTGGTAGTAACCAGCTGTCTTGGAGTAGACTGTGGAGGTAAATAGAGAACCTGGAAGAGAACATATCTAAAAGAAAAATTAGATGGAAGTTTTGGGTATTACATCACTGGATTTTCTGCAGGGATGGGCTGGTAATTATTAAGTAACAGGAGGTTAAGACTTTGATTTGAAAAGTTTGAAACAGCGGTTACCTGGAGGTGGGTGAATAGGTACTGTTATGGGTGGGGTGAGAAGAAGGAGGAGTAGTTTAAGACGGGAGATGTGGATCCATGGGGTAACCTGACGTTGGGTCGTGATAAGTTTTGCTGCCGTGGGAGTGGACAAAACTACTTGAAGAGGCTCGGACCATTTTGGATTAAGATGGGTTTTAGTTTTCGGGTTGGAAAAATAGACCCATTGTCCAGGAATAAGAGGAGGTGGGATTTGGCCGTTGGAACCAGGTATAGGAGGGGGAGGGTAAAGGACCTTCCTGGAAAAGAACAGTGAATGGCCCCCTCCAGAGGAGCTTTAGGGGTTGTACATTCCACTCTTTTACCCATACCATATCACCTGGCTTAAAAGAATGAGCATCGGTAGTTAAGTTAATTAGCAATTGTTCTCTGACTTGACAATGGATGGCATTTAGGACAGAACCTAAGGCTTGCATTTGTTGTTTTAGGGCAAGTCTTCCAAATTTTTTTAAGTTTTCTTGTATGCCCCTAACGAGAGGGGGTGGCCACCCATAAGGAATTACAAAAGGCAAGAAGCCTGTTTACTTTATTTGGGGCCTTTTCCCCTAGCAGGGGCTTTTGTTCACCCCCCTTTGAGATTTCATAGAGAAGTTAGGCATTTAAATTCTCTAGACTAGTATAGGAACAGGACCACCCTTAGGGTCCTCTTTTTTTCCTTACAGTTGTTGATTGGGTCGTTCCTTTCTTCAATTTTTAGCAGCACTTACTCCCCTTGGATGTTTGAGTTTCTTCTGGTCCAAGAAGCATCTAGGGAAATAAGCTCATAAACTGTGATTAAAATTTATCCCAAACAGAAAACACATTTTCTTATGAGCATTTACGTTTGTGGCCCCCCTTTCCTTCAGAGGCCTACTGTTAAATAATTTCAAAGGTTTAACAAATTCCATTTCAGGGACTTGGATCCTGAGTGATGCAATACCAAATACCTATGTTTAGTTTATTCATGTCTCCAAAGGATTTCTAGTGATTATTATGCTAACCCACAAACTGAAAGATTGTACTGTCCTAGTTTTACATCTGATGCAGTTTTCCCTGGATTTGCCAAGGGGTGGGATAGGTTGCCACTCAGCCTACAGTAGAAACATTTGAACGCCTTTTAAAACCTACCTATAGGAGATTTATTTATGTCTAGCCTGTGCTAGCTACCCTGCCTTAATTATTTATTCTTTAGAGATTTTTCGATTCCATAATCATTTGGGATGCTGAGGGGTGAAGGTCCGTCTTCTGTAATTTCTTCAGAGCTGATAATGGGCGCAGTCCTGCCTAGCCAGAGATCGAAAATCTCTCCCTGTCTGACTTGAGGCATCCAGATTTGTTTCAGTGGCATTGTTTGCAGGCACTGGCTGGAATTTTTGCATGACCATTATGTGGGCATGAAACTACTGAACTTTAGCTCAATAGAAGGAATAAAGTCAGGCCTACATTTTGACAATTGTAGGCAGTGGCTGATTACCTTTTTATACAAAAGCTTCAAGGCCTGAAGTTATTAGCATAACTTAAATGATAAACTTTAATTTCTGTGGCTTTATTACAAGTACCAGCTTTTGTATTTCTGGACTATAATCGTAGTCTGACAGAATGTTTTAGACTATAATTTGAACTAGGCACTTAAGTAAATTCTATATAAAATTTGAAGGGAAATCCGAAAATGTTTGGAGACTTGCGTCCAGAAAAGACTTTATTATGCCTAGATTATTTATAGAATTTATTTTGTATGTATATTTTCTTAAACTTTCCTTATACCACTTTTGGGGTGCTTATACCATTTTATTTTTGTTTTCTACCCCCTTTAAAAAATTTTTATAACTATCTACTTTGTTATAGGACAGAAATGTACCAGATAAGATTTCCTCTTAGATAAATATATATATATATATTTTTATATTCCTTTCTTTTTTGTTTTCCTGCTAAAACCTTATTTGTATACCAACAACCTTTTTACATTTTTCCTTTGCTTTTTGCTTTCTTTTTTTATTTATTTATAGATAACCTTTTATAGTCGTAATTTGAATTTACCTTTTAGTAACTGTTAGGTGAAACATTTAGCTTTTGGAACACCTTTAATTCCACTGGAGAGAAGGTTTTAAGAGGAAGAAGTTCAGTATGAGCACAAGGGCTAAAAACTTAGCCTCAGTATTAAGAAATTAATTTGGACCCCAGCCACATTCATATAGACCCAAGGATTTTCTGGGTAGATGGCATACAGAGTGCTGCGCTGGGCCATGCCCCTCCCCCTTCAGTCAACAGCCACTATCACCAAGCTAGGTGTTCCACCCCCCCTTCGGGAGAGGCTGCACCATCTCTTTCAGTGACTTTTTAGTCCAGATATTGGACAAAGTTCTGGGGGCTTAGGCTATTAAGAACAATTGTGCTTTAGGTGCCCCGATTGACCACATTCATAGCAGCTGATACCATCCCCTTAGCAGGTTTATCCTTATCAGGCCTCTTTTGGGTGGCTTGAGCTTTTGCCTTTAGTGGCAACTGCCAATTTGTTTACCTTTCCTCTGACTGGTGCTCATTTTGGAGTTCTTCTCCTTTTTTCTTTCTTTCTTAATGTTTCAGTTTCTAAGAACTTTAGAGGCTTTCTATAATTGGGAGTTTGGTATTCCTAGTTCTGAGTTAAGCCTCTGGAGTTTGGCATTTAATATTCTATAGGATATAATCTTGTTTGCAAAGTAGTAAAATAAATTTTTTTAAATGCCTCTGCATACAGAACTTTTGACCATTTTATTTTTCCTTAGGTCTACAAAGTGAATTTAATTGCCAAATAGTTTTATTCTTTTCTAAATCTTATTATCTGCTAACTTGTAGTGAGTTCAAATTTGACTTTTTTTTTTAAATAATGCACTTATTATTGTTAAACCACGTAATTTTAATTTGCTCCAATCATTCAAAATCTGTCCTATCAGATTATCCGAGGACACAGACCACTACACACTCTCTTGGTCACGATTCTTGAAAACCCAAAATTTGCTCTGAACACTTGCAATTTATTCCTCAAAGGAAAATTTTAAAACAAACAAATAACTAAATAAAGTCATAAAGAGCAATGCCAGGAATTCCTGGAACCCTGATGCTTCTCCCAGACTGAGTGTTCTCAGCTTTTCTTGAAGCCCTCTTTTTTCCTTTTGCTTCACAACTTTCCAATGATGTCTACAATAACGCCTGGTTCAAAACCCTTTAGAGTGAACAGACCACGGAGATGTGAAATGATCTGTTCCGACATATTCCTAATTATGAACAGGCAAAATTGTCAAAAATCCTCATGAATTACTAAACAGCAGCCTTAGTCATAAGACGTGGACAATTAAATGAGCATAGCCCAAAACTGCAAGCATTAGTGTTACTTAGCATTAAAATATAAAGTAGGGACTCAGTATACACTACAAGACTCTAAGAGACTTCCCAACAGTTTTACAGGGACAAGCAGTTGATTACGATCTTAGACAAGGTCTAAACCTTTAGAAATGGACTTACTTTCAACTAACCTGGCTTTTAGCATTTGAAAACAAGAACAGCCTATTCATCCCCTTAGTTGCCAGAGAAAGATTACAAAATTATTTTTCTCCAAGGCTAGCATTAACTTACACTGAGTTAACAAAAGACTAAGTAGCATATAAGAGACATTTCTCCACTTCTTTACAGGTGGATTAGAATGAGCACCTTCAGAATTTACGAAGGAGAACACAGGCTAAGGAAGGGAGGGGATGTGGTCCCCGGAAAGAATTTAAGATAACCGGTAACACTTTTTATATGCAACAGGCAGTTTTTCCACAACCTTAACAACAAAAGGCAGAAATTTTAACAGTGCCAACAGGTTGGGAGAAAACACCACACAAATAAAGGGAGACATAAAATGACATCAAGAAATATGCGCCAATCAAGTTTTTAAAAGACCACATGTCCCATCAAACAAAGCATAATAACTCAACCAGCTTTTTAGCAGATTTAAAGTGACGGACACACACAAATAAGAGAATGAGGGGTATGGGAAACATCCGCTTTGTCCCCCTCCAGTCATACTCCTCACGAAGATATCTCAGACACCTCTTAGCAATTGGTAGGTTGGTACACCCCCAATGCAGACTAACTATGCGGAGCCCTCCCACCATCCGTCTCGTTCACACACAAGCACACAGCACATTCGTCAACTCTCTGTCCTAATCCTAGGAGTCTACGGGTTTATCTTCAGACAGTGTTTCCTTCCACTGCCTTTTAGTCCTTTCCTTCAGGCTGGAAGATTACTAGAGGGCTCCGGGAGGTGAATTTTGTCTACGTATGTCCTAGCCTGTTCCCAGACTCTCCTACGTTCCTCCGGAAGCAGGGCGTTGGCAAGGATTAGGTATATATCATGGAAAGTAAGGCTGTAGGACTGGATGAGGTATTGAAATTCCTTAATGTAGGTGGCAGGATTAGTTGTGTATGATCCAAGATGTTTTTCTATTAGTGAGAGGTCTAAGATAGAGAAGGGGACGTGCCCTTCTCTATCTTAGACCTCTCACTAATAGAACAATACCCTCTGCGCCCGCTACTTTGCGGAGGGGAGCAAGGACGACAGGTGCGGCCTTGGATCAGGTTATCAGAAGGCTACACTGGGGAGTGGTTGGAAGGGGAGGGTAAAGAGGTTGGGCTGCTGGAGCAGCAGTAGGTGGAGCGGAAGAGGAAGGTGGGGGCAAGGGGGCCTTGGGCTGTCTGTAAGGGGAGGACTCATCTGGAGGATTGAAATCTGACATGGGAGAGGAGGGAGCAGGAAGGGACTTGCAATGTCTGCAGTGGGGGAGGGGGGTTTAGAGGAGGAAGCTGAGACATACGTGGAACAATGGGAGGAAGAGAAGTTGTAGGGGAGACAGTGGATGCTAGCATGAGTTGGGAATGAAGGTTAGAGGGATTACAGTTGAGGCAAAGGTGGGAGTGTTCATGGAGGAGAGAAAAGGACTGAACGTAGGGAATCTCTTCCCACCATCTTGAATGCTCACAGAAATTATATAGGTCCCGGATAATATCGGGATTGAGGGACCCTTGAGGGGGCCACTGATTTTGGTTGTCTAAGGGATATGTTGGCCAGTCCTGTGTGCAGAGGCGAATTAGGCATTTGGGTTTGATATCGGGAGTGAGTGAGAGTGTAGTGAGATGGTTTAAGAGGCATTTAAGGGGGAAATCGGCCGGCAGGGATGACAAGCCTCCCGTGGTGGGACAGGTGGACTAGACGGGGCATCCCCCGAAGAGTCGGCTGTCCGAGAAGTGTGGCTGTGGCAAAGTCTGTCATCACAGAGGTTTGGCACAACCAGGGTTCTCCTGGAGAACTGAGGGGTCAAGGCACCTAGCGCTAAGAATTTTCAAAACAGACAGAGAGCACTTGACTGAGCGGCAGGTGGGGAGTGTATTCGCAATTCCTGCCAGTTGAACAGAAATGGAAGTCCCGCAGGGTCCGCTGTGGGCCAACAGACATGGGAACCTCTGAGATCTGCTGCTGCCCAACAGAGTAGGAGCCCTGGAGAGTGGGAACCCTACAGAGTCCACTGTAGGCTAGCAGACGTGGGAGCCTCTGAAGTCCACTGCTGCCCGACAGACGTGGAAGCCCTGGGGTCCGTGAGAGATGGAACAGAAGAGGGAGCCTTCAAGGTCCACTGTGGCCATGAAGACCAAGGCGGAGTGTGTTCCCCCTCACCGAGGGGCCAGAGAAGCTGGATCCTGAGGTCAATTCCCTCCGGTGATCCCTGGCAAGTTTCTGGCTTGTCTGTTTGGGAATATTAGTTGGGGTGGAAGCCTTTAGGGTCTGCTGTGGCCGTGAAGACCAAGGCGGGGTGCGTTCCCCCTTGCTGAGGGGCCAGAGGGGCTGGATCCTGAGGTCAGTTCCCTCCAGTGATCCCTGGCAAGTTTTAGGCTTCCTTATTTGGGGGAGGGGGACTTACCTATCCAACAATCGCTGGTGGATCCGGCTCGGGCGTTCAAGAGGGTGGAGAAGGTCCGGGAGGGTTGGAGTGGCCACCAGCACCAAATCAGGGTCCTGCCCAAGGGCAAGAGAGACCCGATCCGAGTCATGGCACCAGTGAAAGAACTTAGGCGCCAGTAACAACTCCACACCCGTTAGGGACCAAGAGATTTATTAAAGCGGCGGCTACAGGGAAATGGGTCTGTAGCTGAGGGGGGTTAGAAAGGGAGAGAGAGAGAGAGAGAGAGAGAGAGAGAGAGATGCAGGGAGAGGGTTGTATTTATGGGCCTGGCAGGGGCTGGCCAGTGCCGTGCTTGGGCTTTATTGGAGGAGACTATGAGGTAGTATTCCTATATGGGGAAATTATTCGCACGCAGGT
The DNA here is from genome assembly GCF_000164805.1 of Carlito syrichta. Classification (NCBI taxonomy): domain Eukaryota; kingdom Metazoa; phylum Chordata; class Mammalia; order Primates; family Tarsiidae; genus Carlito; species Carlito syrichta. Next base: position 84,613 of record NW_007248533.1, read on the forward strand.
TTAAACTTCACACGCGTGGGAAACCGTATGGGGAGAAGCCAGAGCTTAGGGCCTTTGTTGTCTTTGTGTGGTTCAGCGCCATCTCAGGAGACACCCTTCTGACTGTTCCCTGCACCCTTCATTGAGTGTGCCAGTGTACTCCAGCCTGGGCGATAGAGAATCTGACTCAAAAAAAAAAAATGAAAAAGCCACTAAAATCATTCAAATTCAGAGTCTGTATATGGGATAAAGCAAATTGTAGTAAAGCATTTTTATTTTCTAGTTCAACTGAAAAGCATACCATCTATCCCTTTCAGACAATAAAGTTGCCAATTACATGTGAACACTTGGAGTTGCCAAGTCTGGATAGATGGGATCTAGCATTTATCTCTGAAACCCATATAACAGGAAACAGAATAGAGTTATCGGTTGTCACAAGTTCCTCATCCTGGAAAGGTGAGGAACTGATGTTTTTTAGAATTCATCAAATTGTCATTTCTCTACAGCATACCGAAAGAGAGATTATTCCCTGTTTCTCTGAGATTTTTATTTCCAGCAGCATTCTTAAAGGTTAAGCCCTGGAGTTCCATTGGAAATCGAACAAAGAAAGAACAGACCCGAGAAATGTACCACCCATTCTTGGGGAAGACAAAAGCAAATAAGAATTTTTAATGAATGAAATATAAGTCTACATATTTAATTTTTTTCTGAAATGAACTTCTTTCTTGCCTCCTTGTGAGCCAGGGGTCCTTTTGAAAATGCAGGAATAAGAAAAGGGAAAATAAGTTACTTCCCACTTCCTTGTGCTATTCCTTTCGAGGGTTTTTCACTTTGGTGGGATACATGTTCAACCTTTTGGCAGAATCCAGTCAGGATAGTGATCTTGTAAGCTAATCACCAAATAGGACATGCAGTTTAAATAATTATGTAAAACCCATCAGTGTGTAACAAGTAATGCTAACTGCTGCCTCGAGTTACAAAATATGTCTCAGTTCGGGGCTCAGCCTTTGGAGGCGAATCCGCTGAGCCAGTGCCAGCTCCAGTAAACGCTGTTTCCTGGCAAAGTAGTCTTGGTGTCCCGTCTCTTTCTGTAAAGATTCCTGCTACACTTGGAAATGTTAAATCGTTTACGTTATATTGATAAAATACATTTTACATTCAACGAAAACTTGAGGGCTGGACACAGTGGCACACACCTGCAATCCCTCAAATCTGGGAGGCAGAGGCAGGAGGATCTCTTGAGGTCAGAAGTTTGAGACTAGCCTGAGCAACATAGTGAGACCCCTGTCTCTAAAAAAATAAAAACAGTTAGCCAGGCTCGGTGGCTCAGTCTGTAATCCCATGCCTTTGGGAGGCTGAGGTGAGTGGATTGCCTGAGCCTACGGGTTCGAGACCTGCCTGGGCAGTGAGACCTCATCTCTACAATGAATCAAAAAATTAGCCCAGCGTGGTAGTGCGCGCCTGTAATTCCGGCTACTCAGAAGGCTGAGGCGGAAGGATCGCCGGAGCCCAGCAGTTGAGCTGCGGTGGCCGGGAGCGGCCACTGCACTCCAGTCTGGGCGACTGAGTGAGACTCCAACTCAAAAATAAATAAATAAATAAAAATAAAAATAAAAACCGTTGAGTGTGGTAGCTCACACCCGTAATCCTAGCACTTTGAGAGGCCAAGGTGGGAGGATCACTTGAGCCCAGGATCTTGAGACCAGCCTAGGCAACAGCAAGACCTGTCTCTTCAAAATCAAAAAACTAGCCAGACATGGTGCCTGTAGTCCCAGCTACTCAGGAGGCTGAAGTGGGAGGATCACCTGAACCCAGGAGATGGGGGCTACAGTGAGCTGTGATTGTGCCACTGCACTCCAACCTGGGTGACCACGCATGACCCCATCTCAAAAAAGAAAAGAAAGAAAGCCTCAGACTCCAATAAGTAAAGATACCTTTTCAAGGTAACAAAAACCAGGAAGGGGCAGTGCTGACTGAAACAGACATGGCTGACTCAAAAGAAGGTCACCCTATCATACCATTACCGCCATCTACTCAATGAAGTACTCAGTGACCACCCTCCCCAGAGACACCACACTGTGCCCCGTCCATTCATGTGCCCAAAGTGCATTTTACTTTTTGGAATCTTGCACAGTCTCAGTCTGGTTGGTTCCTGTCCTTTGGGATAGTTTTTCTCCCTTCACTAGTCTAAAAGAACGCAAAGGGCATGAATCATTTCTGTCTTGTCCCCTCAATATCACCATCCAATTGGCTGGCCACTAATGTGTCTCCCCAAAATGGAAACTGGTGTTGGAAAAGAAAAACTGAGTATCCCAAAGTATACTAAGGAGATCATGGCATCCCACTGCTCCCCTGGGAGACCCCACGCCCCCACCTCAGGCTGTCCTCTGGGAGCAGTAACCCAGGGGCTGATATTCACTAGACACCCCAGGAGCCCTGGCAGCTGTGGACATCTTGGGATAGCTCCAGGTAACTACGAAACTCAGGACCAGCCAGCTCACACCTGTAATCCCAGCACTTTAGGAGGTGGAGGCAAGACGATTGCCTGAGTCTGCGGGTTTGAGACCAGTCTGGGCAACTTGGCAACACCTCGTCTCTACAACAAAAAATTAGCCGGGAGCAGTGGCACATGTCTGTGGTTGCAGCTACTTGGAAGGCTGAAGCAGAAGGATTTTTCATGGCCACTGAATTCCAGCCTGGGCAACAGAGTGAGATTTTGACTCAAAAAAGAGAAAGAAAACTCAGGACCAGTACAAGATAGTGGGTGGGCTGAGAAGACATCACCCTGAAAAGTTTCCAAGGGGAACTTCAACTCAAAAACATTCTCATAAGGTGTCTGTGGCTAGGGCTCACACTTGTATTCCCAGTACTTTGGAAGGCTGAGTCAGGAGAATTGCTTGAGCCCAGGAATTCAAGACCAGCCTGGGCAATACAGTGAGTGAGACCTTGTCTCTACAAAAAAAAGTTTAAAAATTAGTCAGGTGTGGTGGTGCAGACCTATAGTCCCAGCTACTCAAGAGGCTGAGGTGAAAGGATCACCTGAGCCCAGGCATTCAAGGCTGTGGTGAGCCATAATTGTGCCACTGCATTCCAGGCTGGGCGACAGAGTGAGGCCTGGATGAAATGAAATGGAATGGAAATGGAATGGGAATGGAACAGAATGGAATGGGAATGGAAATGGAATGGAGATGGAATAGAGATGGGAATGGAGATGGGAATGGAGATGGAATGGGAATGGAAAGGAATGGAATGGAAATGGAATGGCATGGAATGGGAATGGGAATGGGATGGAAATGGAATGGAATGAGAATGGAAAGGAATGGAAATGGAATGGAACGGGAATGGGAATGGAATGGGAATGGGAATGGAATGGGAGGGGAATGGAATGGGAATGGAATGGAATGGGATGGGAATGGAAAGGCATGAGAATGGGGAAGGGAAGGGAAGGGAAGGAAATGAAATGAAATGAGGTGTCTGTCCCAAGAGAAGACAAAAGAAGGACAGGAATAAAGATTTGGGTTTTTTATTTTTATTTTTTATTTTTTTGAGTTAGAGTCTCACTCTGTCACCCAGACTGGAGTGCAGTAGCTGCTCCCGGCCACCGCAGCCTCGACCTGCTGGGCTCTGGCGATCCTTCCGCCTCAGCCTTCCAAGTAGCTGGAACTACAGGTGGACACTACCACGCCTGGCTAATTTTTTGATTTATTGTAGCAATGAGGTCTCACCAAGTTGCCCAGGTGGATCTCGAACCCGCAGGCTCAGGCAATCCACTCACCTCAGCCTCCCAAAGGCACGGGATTACTGGCTGAGCCACCGAGCCTGGCTAAGATTTGGTTTTTTTAAATCCAGGAGTGTAAGGTGGTCCTTCTCTGCTTTCCTCATATGAGAAATGCTCACAAACAAAAGCAGTCTTTCTAAAAGACTGCAACTGACCTGTGGAAAAATAATAAAGAAGTAAAAAAAAAAAAAGAATACTTCATGAGATTGAGATAAAAATAATAAAGAACACTTTATGAGGCTGAGGTAGGAGAATTGCTTGAGCCCAGGAGTTTGAAACCAGCCTGGGCAATAAAACAAGACCCATTTTCTAGCCCCCTCAAAAAAATTGTAATTAGCTGGGTGTGGTGGCAGATGCCTGTGATCCCAGCTTCTCTGGAGGCTGTGAGGATCGCCAGACCCCAGAAGTTGGAGGATGTAGTGAGCTATGATCCCACCAGCCTGGGGGATAGAGCCAGATCCTATCTCTAAGTAGACAGATTAGATAGATAGATGATGATGACAGACAGACAGACAGACAGACAGACAATTGCAATCTGGTGAGGGGAAATTGGTGCTTGGGAATGAGGGAGACATCTGGAAATCTAGGGATCTACTGCCGAGGTAGGAGGTGCTAGGTGGAGGGACAGGGTGGTAGGTCTGAGTTCCCGCTCCCCACACCTTTGCAGACTCAGGAGGGGGGACCCCAGCCCCCCACGCACCACCGTGAACACGAGTCGGGACCCTCCCCTTAGAGCCCTCCCGTGGTCCCCACACAATCTGGGGGGGGGCTGCCCAGAGAGGGTTCCGGGGCCGGGCCGAGGTAGCCGAGGTAGCCGCAGGGACAGGACAGGATGTCTGGGGTCCCGGCCGCCGGCCCAGTCCCACCCTGCGCCGGAGGGTGTCGGTGACCAGCACTGACCAAGGGTGGGTTAGGACCCGCACCAGAGAATCTGGACAGCGAGAAGAAACTACTCAGAGGCAGTTCTTCTGGGAACAGTCTGATCAGGACTGGAGCCGATTTTATTCAAACCTTTTCCAACTTATATACCAATTTCTATACCCTCCAGCAGTGTGATAATTATTTACTGGGGACGTACAAATTCCATGATGTATATTGCGGTTTACAAATTATGCATCACAAGACCATCGCGAGACTTGCAAGTTCCAAGCAGACAATTCAAACTCCATGATGCCTGACGTGCTTCACAAAACTCACATCAAGGTCACAGGTGCACAATTTCAATTGTTCAAAATGTCTTCCATAGTGTTCAATAAATCATTCATATTATACTCTTTGTTCTAAACCCTGATTAATACCAAAAAAACTTTCCTGAGTTAACTCTAGGTTCAATCCACGTTCACTGATTCCCAATATTTTTAACAATTAATATTATCAACTTAACACTATACTATAATCTATAAGTTTACTTAAATGACTTAGCTGTTAGTTATACTATTATCTTATTACGATTTAACATAATGCCTTATAACTCAGTTAAAACTTATTCTTAAACTACCAAACTTTACTATAATTCATATGAGTTTCATATGCCTAAACTTTAATTTTTATATAATCTAATGATTGACCTTTAATACTATGCTATATCCTATTAAGCTAATACCTTATCGTTAATTCTTTTATAAATCGTATAGTAACTATTACACTTGAATAATGTAGCAAAAGGAAACAAAACAGCAAGCATAGATTTATGCAACTATGAGTGTATGTGTATATATTTTATCCTAACAAGTCTACTCTAAAAATCAAATAGTAGCTGTCACACTCTTGAACAAGGAAATGCAGGGCTTCCAAGATGGTGGCCATGGGCTGAAGCAGACAGAGTTTCGGTAATTAACAATACAAAAGAAAACATCCTGCCTGGCTAGGGGCAGGTCGACAAAACTATCATGGTAATTTAGTTTCTAATCTTAGCCCTAGGGGAAACAGCTTTCGGGAACAAGAGCTGACTACCCAGTCTACCAGGAAATAGAAGTTAAAAAATATCTAGGAAGAAGTAAAACTTAGAAGGGACAAGGTCTTAAAAAATAATTCTGCTATGCAACTTTCCATCAGGTGACAGAGAGAAATAATGCTGCTATGCACTTTCCATCAGGTGTATTGAGATTCACTTATAAGTTTTACTGCCATGTATGCACACTGGTCACTAATCACACGCCAACATTATAGGTATAACTGATATCCTATGTCAGAGGCGATCTTCCAGATGGGCCTTTACAGGCCTCAGCCATGCGGCTATAGATGTTGGCTCTCAACAGGAGGGGACCGAGGGCCAAGCTGCGCCCGCGAGGTCGCAAGTGCGCAGAGCCCGGAATGTCGCGGGGAGGCCCGGGCCCCGCCACCGCGGAGCAGCCCGCCCCCAGCACTCCTGTCTGAGGACGCCGGTCCCGCACACTCACCATTTCTCGGATTCCTGAGTGTCCTGAAGTCCTCCCTACGACTTCTGCGACCAGCGCAGGCCCCAGCGCGACGCTGTCTGCGGCGGAGTCACCTACCGCCTCTCAGGGCAGCAACACCGGTAGGCCCGCTGAGACGCCGCGGTTTTGGGGAACTTCGCGCCCGCCTCCCTCCGGCGCGCCTGGTTGGGTGGACACTTTGTCCGTCCATGCCAACCCACTCCTGATTGGACACGGCTCCAGGCCCCGCCCCCTCGGGGGCGTAGCGAAGGAAGGATTCCCACATCTGGCAAAGCAGGCGCTGAGTGAAAGGGTCTAGCCACCGCCCTTACCAGCGGGACTTCCGTGGCCCTAGGACCTGGCCCCCAACCTGGGAATAATGGCATTTCGACAGAACTTGCTTCCTGGACTTGGCGTCTTCCTGGACTCAGTGGACCCTTCCTTCTACCTCTTGGACAAAAGTGTGGGCAGGGAATTGCACATTCAGTGTCCAACGGAGCAACGTCCCCTAGCTTCACAGCATGAGGGGCGCACAGGCCTGACCAGGTCACACTGGAATGGAAGAGAGGGCCTGGTGTCCTCTACGGATCAAGAATTTGGGAAGAGGCTTGACTTGCAAAGGCTTTTTCACACCTTGTCTCTCAATCTGCTCCTTTTCTTTTTCTTTTTTTTTTTTAAGGAAAAGTTGGATTATTACAGGATTTGGGGACATAGTAGGGTGTAGGTAACATTTTTTTTCTTGCTTTTTTTTTCTTTTTTTTTTTTTTAAGAGACAGGGTCTCAATCAGGCGCAGTAGCTCACGCCAGTAATCTCAGCACCATGGGAGGCAGAGGTGAGAGAGGATTGCCTGAGTCTTGAGGTTCGAGACTAACCTTGGCAACTTGGCGAGCCCTCCTCTCTACAATAAATCTCAAAATTAGCCAGGCATGGTGGAACACACCTGTAGTTGCAACTACTTGGAAGGCTGAGGCAGAAGGATTGTTTGAGTCCAGCAGGTCGAGGCTGCGGTGGCCATGAGTGTGCCGCTGCACTCCAGCCTGGAAACTCCAACTCCAAAAAAAAAGAGAGAAAGAGACAGGGTCTTGCTGTCTCCCAGGCTGGAGTGGAATGGTGGGATGCTAGCTCAGTGCAGCCTCGATCTCCTGGGCTCAAGCATCCTCCTGCCTCAGCTTCCTGAGTAGCTTCCATGCAGGCGTGGGCCACCACATCCGGCATCAATACTCCTTTTCAGCCACTCAAATAAAAGCACATGACAACAATGGAATAAAATTATTAAGTGCATAGAAAAACTGGAGTTATATGGCAGGATATTTCATACAGGAATCAAAAAGGGAATAAAGCAAACATTTGAACTAGCTCATATAAGCAGGCTGCTTCACCCACAGTTCACAAGGAATATTCCCAATCAGGAGCTGAGACTTATTCCCAAGTTTGGAAACCAGACTGCCTGCTGAAATGGAACCCCATCCTGGTAAGGAAACAGAGACACTTAAGGATTAAACTTTGGGAGCTCAACATGTCTTCATTTCCCCTCTACAGAAGGCAGAATCACTCCATCCTTCAAGAACTTCATTTTCACAAACAGGAACTTTTTTAGTAGGAATCTCACTCTGTTGTCCAGGCTGGAGTGCAGTACCATGCTCACGACCGACACAACTACAACCTGCTGGGCCCAGGCAATCCATCTGCCTCAGCCTCCCAAGTAGCTGGAACTGTACAGATGCTCGCCACCATGTACAGCTAGTTTTTTTATTTATTGTGGAGACGAGGGCTCACCAAGTTGCCCAGGTAGTCTTGAACCCCTGACACAGGCAGTCCTCTCACCTCCACCTCCAAAAGTGCTGGGATTACAGGTGTGAGCCACTGCGCCCAGCTCAACAGGAAACTCTTAACCTGAGTCAGTTTAAACTACTGACCTAAATAAATGTTTAAATTCATAAACCCTGATCCCAGCACTTTGGGAGGCTGAGGTGAGAGGATTACCTGAGCCCACGGGTTCGAGACTAGCCTGGCAACTTGGCGAGACCTCATCTCTACAATAAATCAAAAAATTAGCATGGTGGCGCTGCCTGTAGTTCCAGCTACTTGGAAGGCTGAGGCAGAAGGATCACCTGAGCCCAGCAATTCAAGACTGCGGTGGCCATGAGGATGCCACTGCACTCTAGCCTGGGCAACAGTGAGACTCCAACTCAAAAAAAACAAACAAAATAACCCAAAATGTATGTTCAGGGTAACTTGAGTCTATGCTCCTGGGTTGCAGAACTCAAGTTTGACCCTAAGAAACTCTTTTTTTGGGGGGGTCAGAGTGTCACTCTATCACAAGGTTTTACTCTGTCACCCAGGCTGGGGTGCAGTGGCGTGATCATAGCTCACCACAGCCTCAAACTCCAGGGCACAATGATCCTTCTGCCTCAGCTTCCTGACTAGCTGGGACTATAGGTGCCACCGCCACGCCAGGCTATATTTATCTTTTGTAGAGATGAGGTCTACAAAGAAAGACAGGACTAGTCTCAAACTCTTGGCCTCAAGTGATCTTCCTGCCTAAGCCCCCCAAGGTGCTGGGATTACAGGAATGAAACACAGTGCCTGGCCTCCCTTAGAAGACTTTTATTTAGGGAATAGAGTTGTTAAAAGTAAAGGTAACACTGTACAATCTGGTTTGATTTACATGACTTAGGCCGGGTGCAGTGGCCCAAGTCTGTGATCCCAGCACTTTGGGAGGCGGAGATGAAAGGATTGCCTGAGCTCAGGGGTTCGAGACCAGCCTGAGCAACATGGTGAGACTTCATCTTTACAATAAATTTTTAAAAATTAGCCAGTCTTGGTAGCATATGCCAGTGATTCCAGCTACTTGGAGGGATGAGGTGGAAAGATCACCAGAACCCAGCAGGTTGAGGCCGTGGTGGCCGTGAGTGTGCCACTGCACTCCAATCTGGGCGATAAGAGTGAGACTCAGACTCAAAAAACAAACAAAACAACAACAACAAAAAATGACTTAACTTTTCAAAGGTTGTTACAAAAGTGAGAAACCCTGTATAACTTGATTTCATTTCTCTGTTTTGGGAAAGTGCAGTGAAAAAAATCTACATATGGAAAGAGGTCGTATTAACTGACTTGGGAGGAAGAAGGCTTGCTGAAGAGGTGACAACTGGGCTGAGACTTGTAGTATTTTCATGCAAAATTCAGGACAGAGGATGACAAGAAGATGGCAGAGTAAAAAGCATGAAGAGTCAGTCTGATTTCCGATGTAAAGCATCGAAACTCTGGAGTCTATACTAGGTTTCCAACTTCCAGGGAAAGGACTGGATGGAAAATTATGGTTAAACTGTTTGTTTTTTGAATTGGAGTCTCACTCTGTTGCCCAGGCATGAACAGGACTTGTGGCAGACTCTACCTCCTGGGTTCAGGTGATTGTTCCACCTCAGCCTCCCAAGTGTTGCATTCATAGCTGGGACTACAGGTGTGTGCCACTATGCACAGCTCATTTTCTTATTTTTTTGTAGAGGTGAGGTCTCACTATGTTGTCCAGGCTAGATTCAAACTCCTGGGCTAAAGTAATCCTCTTGCCTCAGCCTCCCTAAGTGTTAGGATTACAGATGTGAGCCACCTGCCTGGCCAATAATTATCTTGATCTCAGTTTTTTTTTCACTCATAAGAATGAAATTATGCTGTTATGAATGTCCTATTTGCAAAAACTTCCAGTTCCATACCTGCAGTCCAAGAGAAGCTCATGAATTGTAGAAACACATAGACTTAGCTACCTGGGAGCCTGAGGTGAAAGGATTGCCTGAGCCCAGGAAGCCAAGGCTGAAGTGAGCCGTGATGGTGCCACTGCACTTCAGCCTGGGTGGTAGAGTGACACCCTGAAACGAAAAATTAAGTACTTTAAGTATGAAAAGTAAATTCTACATGAGAAAAAAATGAAGTTTACATGCATAGTAACATTGACTCACTGTATAAAACAAATAACTTGGTAACATTACAAACTTGATTTTGCCAGTGATGGCAACAGGACATTTTAATATGTCTTCTCAATATATAAAAGAACAAAATTAGTTACTATAAAACTTGGTAAAAATAATAAACTTTTTTTTTTTTAGTCAGTCTCACTCTGTCACCCAGACTTGGAGTACAGTAGCACGTTCACAGCCACCACAGCCTCAATCTGCTGGGCTCAGGCAATCCTTCCACCTCAGTCTTTTTTTTTTTTTTTTTTTTTGGT